>NC_134267.1:17340306-17535306 GCF_031893055.1 Leptodactylus fuscus | reverse complement strand
CCCTTCATACTATTCTGTCTGTCACTGTAGCTTAGACCCTGCCAGATACAATATATCCTCTGCATAAATTTCTCTCTCGCCTTTCATTCTTTCGCACTGAAGCAAATTAGACAAAGTTCCTATTGCACAGCCAATTAAAAATGTATTGTGCGCGCACTTTACCAAAACAAAGGCGAATCAGCCGAAGAGGCCGCTAATCAGAGACAACCATTCATTCACATCATTGAAAATGCTAATGGATATCACGCCGGCGCAGGACCTATTGTAAACAGCGCATTTTATCCCGCTCTGCGGCTGACAAACTGATTATTTGCTAAAAATCACCCGGTGCTTTAAACTAATGGACACTGATTCGCAGCAAATTAAGCAATCAAACTTCACCGTCAGCGAGAAAAGTCGCCCTGCGTGTGTTTGTTTTGCTGTATTTTCCTATAATGTGACATGGAATGTATTATTTCCTACAGTAGATACAACGAGATGATATAATAGCGCCATAATGTAGCGATAACTTGCCTGATAAGACTGGTAATAAGCGCCAGTACTGATGATACCGGTGACTATCTACAGAAGATAAACCGTTCCGAGAGAGGAAAATCTCTTCTACTGGAAGGGCAAAAAATGTTTGGGATTAGTTTAGTTAGTTTTTCCAGATGGAATACGGTCTATGGGACAATGTAGCCAATAGGGCTGAGCCGATCTTGAGATTTCAGGATCGATTTTAAAATCCGATTTCCGATCCTTTTTCCATCCAATCACGATCGTGAAATTTACTCGATCGCCGATCGGAATCCAATGTTTTCCTCTCCCAATCGCTCAACTCTAGTAGCCAAATTGACTCTCCTCCAGAAGAAAAGATGGAAGGCTGTCTTGTCCGACCCACTTAAGAGCCCGGATATATGGCCAAGCCAAAAGCATTAGACCCTCCTAGCCTTCCCATACCATACCCTACAATATCTCAATCCTATAGTTTGTCTCCTGACTAGAGATTGGTGAAACAACTAGTAACAAGTTGGGTTTGTAACTAAATTTATAAAAATTTGAGCTTTGGCCGAACCTGAAATTTTGGAGGTTTGTTACCCACAAGTCATTCTACTTTGGGTCTACTCAGATATAAAAAGCGGAAGCTCAAAAGAGGTGTGGAAAAATAATAACACTGATATCTATTCACACCCCTTCTGGGCATCCGGTCTTCACCTGTAGGTTCTTGAGGGCTCTTCCTGCATCTTCTCTAATGATACAATCATCTGGGGTATTCTGATGACATGACGCTTTAACCCAAGTATAATGACGTCTGGGGACCCCATGTTACTGCTGAGGTCCAATTATGGGGCTAAGGGTGACCCGAGGGTATAGGACACCGGAGAAGACACTGGAAGAGACAAGAAGAGACCACTGGAGTTAGCCAATGAGGACTGGACAATCAGGAGAGGTGAGACAAGGTGAGTATTAGTGTTTGTTATTTAACCCCACCACCCCTCCATTTATTATACTCTGGGGTCCGAAGAGTATATTTGTGGATACTCAATAAATAGATCTTGCGAGTTTTGATTGTCTCTAACTCTAACCTATTCTACCGCTGCCTGGTCCATCTTTATTTTTATCTTATCCTATGTCATACCATACATTCTTCTTGCCCCCTTCTTGTATCCAATGCCAGAACCATACAGATTCCACAGTCTACTCTTCCTTATCTTGTCTGTATAGGGTTAAGCCGATCTTGAGATTTCAGGATCGTTTTTAAAATCTGATTTCCGATCATTTTCCATCTGAACCCGATCCCGATCCCAATTTCCGATCCTAATGCAAGTCAATGGGATTTTTTAATGATCGAAGATCGGACTTTAAAAAAGGATCCTATTCACTGTACAGCATGGAGTCCAAATATTGAAGCGTTCAAAAAAATCCGCCTGCTATTTAGTCCCCCGTGCTGTCTGCTTACCTGCACAGATCCACTGCCCATTCTTCTCGGTCCTCTCCTCTCTCATTCACATGCCTTCAGAGCACCGTGCGTGCCACCGCCTCCCTAGGCTAGTGTTACTGATGCTGGGAGTAGGTGAGGCTTGTTGTGGCTTAGGAGAGTGTAGGCGGGTACAGGGTGGGGAGATGTGAGTGCATCCTGGTACTTTTTATCCTGGTAAATGACATGGCTTCACGACTGTTATGAATTTATATTCACATACTATATTACACTGCTGTTGCTTCCAGGACTATCAGTTGCGCTTTGCTGATAAAGCCAGGTGTGTTATTTCTCTATGTAAACACACATATAACACTGAGTCCGTTGTGTACATGCATTTGCATATTATCTGATCTGCTCCAGTGCTGAAACACTGACATGGGAAAACACCTTTAATCCAAATTGGCAGTTTGCTCATTTTAAACATGCCAGGAAAAAGAAAATCTAATTGATGGCAAAATTGTAAAACAATGACGGTTATGAAGGCAGCCAGAAGTCACAGAGTTCTCCTCATGCGGAGCTCAGGAAGATTGAGCAAGCTAGGCGTCAAGTGGCTCTTAGAGCAGCCGAAATACCGGAACAATCACAGGCAAGGCGCAAGGAACAAGTTCAGCGGCAGGCCAGCTTGAGAGCTGCCGAAATGCAGGAACAGGCGGATTATCGATGCCAACAACATGCTCATTATATGGTGTCCCAGCGAGCTTCTGAGATGCCGGAACAATCATAGGCACGGTGCAAGGAACAAGTTCAGCAGCAGGACAGCTTGAGAGCTGCCAAAACGCCGGAGCAGGTGAACCATCGACGGCAGCAATTTGCTGAATATAGACGGATCATCGACGCCGACGAAGACGCGGGCAGAGTCTAGTAAAAAAAATAAAGAAATTATGTACAAAAAAAATTGTAGTATCCTAGATATTGAGTGGTGCATAATAATAATAATAATAATAATAATAATATTGTAAATTATGTAAATGACCAAAATAACTCTGGTCCTTAAATACAAATTTTTCCCTCCTTTTCTGGGGTTACTGTGTACAATTAGAGATGAGCGAACAGTAAAATATTTGTTTTGAGTAGCCCCTCAATATTCCACTACTCGAATCGAATATCGAACCCTATTATAGTCTATGGGGGGAAAATGCTCGTTTCAGGGGTAGGCAACATTCGATCAAATTATACTTACCAAGTCCACGAGTGAGGGTCGGGCTGGATCCTCCGAGAAATCTTCTCCTTGCAGCGTCCCCGCGGCGTCTTCCGGCTCTTCATTCACTCTGCCAGGCATGGGGCCTGGGCAGAGCTGACTGCGCATGCACGTACTACAAGCAGACATGCGCAGTCGGCTCTGCCCAGGCCCGATGCCTGGCAGAGTGAATGAAGAGCCGGAAGACGCCGCGGGGAAGCTGCACGGAGAAGACTTCTAAAGGTAGGAGAAGAACCAGCGTTGAGTGGCCGACTGTATAGCATTCGGCCAATCAATGCTGGTTCTGCATTGAACTTTTACATTCGAACAGCAAGTGGTACTCGATTGAGTACGAGTATTTCGAATACCGTAGTATTCGATCGAATACCTACTTGATCGAGTACCACTCACTCATCTCTATGTACAATTCATAATCAGACTAGAACGAATGCCATGATAAGATCTGTCACCAGCACCCATCCCTCCTGGTTTCCACGTAGCGAAAGACAAGCTAAAAAACACCAAAAGAAAATTTCTAAAAATTGTAACAAACAAAACGACAAATTTCTATAATTTGCTGGATGTGAACCAAAAAATTTGCCGAAATTTTTTTGAAAAGGGTGCAGTAAACGGTTAATCCCATCTCCCAAACACTCCTCCATTTATAAGGTCACATTTGCATGCCGATTTAATGACGGCGGGTGCAGATTAGTACAATTTTTACCTAATCCTTTCATCGGGACGACGTCCGTTTGGTAAGTAAGAGCTGTCCAGGTCGCAGTCCGCTCACTTTACAAAAATTCCTGAATTTCGGAGATAGATCACGCGTCTTCTAATCTTGTTATTGCTCCTGATAGATTGCAATTATGATTAATTCTTCCCGACAGCACTAAAAACTGTCAAATCCAGAAAAGGCCATAGGAGGAATAAAACATCTCCCCATGGGTAGCATTTGAAGCCTATTAATAAAAGGTGAAGCCTGAATCAAAGTGACATATAGGCCTCGGCCCGGATCGGGAACGCGCGGCTTTACGACTTCGCCGTCCCGGGCTTAGCGCAATTAATAGCAGAAAATATCTCTGTTACAGTAAACTCCTCTTCTTACGTCTCAGGCCGCGATACAGTCGGCGGCAATAAAAACGACACATCTCGCTTACACGGGGGACAGTCATCGGCCTTGCAAATTTAATTTTTAGCTTCACTAGGCCAGTGTATTGAGCCAAAAAAGTATTATAGCCTGGTTTAAATATAAATTTAATGACATTGATGTATTCTAAATATTCAATGAAAACGGTCGGACACAGATGCAGGACGCTAAGGGGCCGAGGGAAAATGGAACTTTGGGGAAGCGGGAGTTCTGGCTGGCAGCACACACAAATGACTTAGGTGGGGGGGTGGGGAGGACTCCATACTGTCTGTAATAGAACTGGGTGGTAGTACGCGCTGGCCAGAGGTGAAGGGGTTACTGGGGGGTCGGAGACTCGGCCATTAAGATGTTACTGAGAATATTTCAATTTACCGAGGAAAAATGGCATTGAGTGGTGATGACGGAAATCTCATATTAATCCGTATTCTCAGCGAGAAGATTGTCCTCGTAGGACGGTGGAAATGTAGGAATAAGAGGAGCTATTGGTTTATAGTACAGAGGAGCAGCGGATACTTATATATATGAGAAATCATATATGTATTACTGTATATTTTATTATATAATAATATATACAGAGCTGATATAAGTAAGGGCGGGTTCTCCGCTTTAACCAATCCGGCGGGTCTCCATCTTCTGCCCTTAGGAACTGGACAAGGGACGGAAACCCGGCGGTCAGTTTTCAAACCCATTCACTTGAATGCGCTGCACAGATAGGGCCACAGCAGACTCTACCTGCTCAGGAGGCTGAGGGCCTTCGGAGTCCAGGGGACACTTCTTAGGGCCTTCTTCAACTCTGTGGTTGCCTCAGCCATCTTTTTCGGTGTGGCCTGCTGGGGGAGCAGTATACCAGCCAAGGACAGAAATAGACTTGACAGGCTGATCAGGAGGGCCAGCTCTGTCCTGGGGAGCCCCTTGGACCCAGTACAGATGGTGGGTGACAGAAGGATACTGTCTGTGGTGACCTCCATGCGGGAGAACAAATCCCACCCCATCTATGGGACCATGATAGCACTTGGCAGCACTGTCAGTGACCGTCAGCTTCACCCCAACTGTGACAAGGAGCTATCAGAGATCCTATCTCACAGCCGGGGCCAGGATGTATAATCTACATCAGGCCAAGCGAAGACACTCCGCACAGAGAACTAAATGAACCTGAAGTTTTTCTTTTTCTTTTTAGTTGCTATGACTCCTGGTATCTTTTTCTATCTGCTATGAGCTTGTATGTGTCTTTCTTGTAATATATTACTGAATTATCTATGCTGCTGTACACACTGGATTTCCCCATGGTGGGACTAGTAAAGGATTATCTTATCATATCTTATCTTATGAACACTGTATGGTATTATTTTATGGACACTATATAGTACTATTCTAGGGACACTATATGTTACTATTCTATGGATATTGTGTGGTACTATTCTGGGGACACTGTATAATACAATACAATATAAAGAAGCTTTACTGGCACGTCTGAATAGGTATTTGGTGTTGCCAAAGCAAGTAGAGTGGGTGGGGTGGGGGTGGGTGATGGGGGAATTTGGGTGGGCGTAGAGTGGATGAATGGGTGGGCGGGTGGGTGGCTTGGGGTACAATAGTCTTTGGGATCTTGTCGTTCTTTTCACCACTATATGGTGCTATTCTAGGGAAGCTATATGGTGCTATTCTAGGGACACTATATGGTGCTATTCTAGGGATACTATATGATCCTATTCTAGCGATACTATATGGTGCTATTCTAGGGATACTATATTTTGTTATTCTAGGGACACTATATGGTACTACTGTAGGGACACTATATGGTATTATTCTAGGGACACTATATGGTATTATTCTACGGACACTATATGGTATTCTAGGGACACTATATGGTATTCTAGGGACACTATACGGTACTATTCTAGTGACACTATATAGTGCTATTTTAGGGATACTATATGGTCCTATTCGAGGGACACTATATGGTATTCTAGGGACACTATATGGTACTATTCTACAGACACTATATGGTACTACTCTAGGGACACTATATGGTATTATTCTAGGGACACTATATGGTGCTATTCTAGGGATACTATATGGTCCTACTCTAGGGACACTATATGGTGCTATTCTAGGGACACTATATGGTACTATTCTCTGGACACTATATGGTATTATTCTCTGGACACTATATGGTATTATTCTCTGGACACTATACAGTATTATTCTAAAAACACTATACGGTGTTATTCTCTGGACACTATATGGTACTATTCTCTGGAGACTATATGGTATTATTCTCTGGACACTATACGGTATTATTCTAGGAACACTATACGGTATTATTCTAGGGACACTATATGGTACTATTCTATGGACACTATATGGTACTATTCTATGGACACTATATGGTACTATTCTATGGATACTGCACAGTACGATTATCCGGACACTGTTGTACAATTCTTAGGCTTCTCTCTGACACTTTTCTAAAGACATTGTAGCCAATCCTTCTCAAAGCACATTATGAGCGGCATTATTTTATTTTAGCGTTGCTGGTATCTATGTTGACCATTATTCAGATACTGAGGCTCCCACTTTTTTAGGTGCACCGTAACGTAGACTATACTAGAGATGTCGCGGGACTAGAGCCGAGCTGCGGAGCTTTATTTCCTTTTAGTTTCCTCTTTTTGCTTAGGTTGGTGTATTTTTTATTGCACCACTAGATGAACTTTTTAATACTGTTTTATATATTTATTATTGATTTATTTATACTTTTGACGCTTCTTATTGTTCTTCTATAACATAATATACGATCAAATCTGATTTTATTTTGGTTTTTTTGCAGGTATCACATGGTCAACTATTTATAGCAACCAAAGGTAAGAAATGATATCGATATCGGCGGAAACGTATCCCATTTTTTTCAGCAGTTTTCCTTTGTGGACTTTCTACCGCTATTATATGTATATAGAACATGCCAGGGTTTCACATGTTACGAGAACGTGGATCTGACGAAAATTTGTGGCAGGAATTGCTGTAATAAAATGGAGCCGTGTACAATGATATGGCGGTAGATCTCGACTAATGTATACGGTAATGATTATATAGGGTTTATTGTATGAGATAATACCGCACACCTTAATTACACCAATAAAAGCTGGCTCCCCATCGATGTACAGTCCGCTCCCTCCCGCGCCTTCCCGTCATTGTACTCGGTGACATTCTGACGATCACAGCTCAGTGATTTCGGCTTGTGATTGTCTGCCGTGTGCAGATTGACTTTTATGATGATATCAAAGTATATTTTGACTTTTATGTTATATTTTATGCAATAACATAAACATGGACGCACAGTTTCACACCCATAAAACCCGCCATAGTCTCGCTCCACTATATAACGACCTACAATTTTCAGGACTGTGCTCAAAATTTTCTTTATCTTTTTGTATAGACGGGGAATATCCTATATATGACCTCTGTAGTATAGAAGGCATGTTGTGTGTGTCTGGCGGCGTCTTTGTTCCTTCTGAGATTTCAATATTACCACCTGGCATGGAGACTATAGAAGGTCTTCTGGTTCCAAGGGCAAATTGGTTCTAAGGTTCCAGCCAGGGTCAGGGTCCTTTAAACATTGGTGCAAAATTTTCTGTACTTTTTCATACCTTGCGTCATGGGGAAAAGAAAACAATTCAACCTCCTCACCCATATTATCCTGAGAAAAAGAAAATCTGCCCTCTTTGAATTCATAGTTAAGGTATCAGGGCATAATAATAAAAAAAACCCAAAAACATCTGGTCCTTCAAAGGTCAAAAACAACAGCACATAATAATGTACACTGGGGCAGATTTATGAAGACAGGTGTTTCATATGACAGTCTAATAAAGGTCTCCGACTTGCGCAGAGCAGGACGTATTAAAGAAGAGGCACACCCATGCGCGTAAAAGCAGAAGTTTTGGCAGTTTGCTGGTCTGGTACACTGGGGCAGATTTATTAAGACAGGCGATTCATATGACAGTCTAATAAAGGTCCCCGACTGGTGCAGAGTCCAACATATTAAAGAAGAGGCACACCCATGCATATAAAAGCAGAAGTTTTGGCAGTTTTCTGGTCTGGAGCATTTAATTGCCAAGGAGGAAAAGCATCAGCAAGGATCTTAGAGAAACAATTGTCTGGGAAGGTTTATATGGCAAAAAATGAAGAGGTACACCTTTGCGCATAAAAGCAGAAGTTTTGGCAGTTTGCTGGTCTGGTACACTGGGGCAGATTTATTAAGACAGGTGATTCATATGACAGTCTTATAAAGGTCCCTGACTGGTGCAGAGCAGGACGTATTAAAGAAGAGGCACACCCGTGCATATAAAAGCAGAAGTTTTGGCAGTTTGCTGGTCTGGAGCATTTAAGTGCCAAGGAGGAAAGGCATCAGGAAGGATCTTAGAAAAACAATTGTCTGGGAAGTGTTACATGGCGAACAATCTGACGACTAATCAGAGATTATTTACAATCGGACAGTGAAGTACAGCTATGTATAAGTGGCAGTGGAGACAGTTTTCTTCCTTCTGGAATAGAGTAAATTTAGATATTTTTTTTCCTCAAGGAGAATTGCCTGTAAGACTCCCTAGATCATTTGGATCTCTTCCAAATGAGATCCATTCCAGAGCTTCGAGCATGGATGCACAAATATACAGTATATTCTCACCAGTCACATGGATGCAGTCAGATGAGCACATACTATATACATGGATGCACGAATATGAATAATGGTTTTGCACAGGTGTAAAAAAAACCCCTGCAAATAGATGACCTTTGCCCTCAGCCTAAGTTCACACGTAGTGAGGTGCAGCCAAAAACTGCTGTGGAACAAAACACAGTGGAAACGTAGAAGAAATAAACTGCTAGTTTTTCACTGCTTTTATGCTGCATTTTTTTAATCTTTGCCTTCCCCAACCCATATAAGTTTTTGGGGTTAAAACTACATTTCCGCAGGTAAATTTTTTTAAAAAAAGTTTTCCCACAATTTGAGGATGAGATTAAACAGACTCTTATTCACTTTGCTGGGACTGTTAAATGCTACATTTGTTTCCGCAGCCCTATATACAGTGTGACCTTTGCCCTTTGGAGGAGGAGTCCTGGAATTGATGATATGTCCCCTACAGATCTAGCCCTGATCTCATCATCATCCAGTCTGTCTGGGATGACATGAAAAGACAGATGGATTGGAGAAACTCTACATCCTCATTAGATCTGTCCTCAGTTCTCCAAGATGGCGGCGGGAACAAGATCCCTGCCCCATTCTGCCAAAAACTATCTGCAAGTACCGAGAAGAACTGATAGAAGGCAAAGGGCAAAGGTCACGCCGACTATTGATAAAGTAAAGTAAACTATCTCCGATTATTCTGCCCCCAGACATAGGACACCCCTCGAAAAAATGTCACCTTGAAAGTTTCCCGAACAAATTGAAACCTTAGAAAAAGAGTCCGCTCGCTTCCTTAAATCGAAAACCGGATTTTCCCATCGACATCCCACCCCCCTTATTTTACTAGCTGACATTGTTTTCGCAATATTTCCTTTGGAGATTTTCACTGTAACAAAACTATCCTGCTGACATAATAAAAGGCTTTGAGTCTCTGCTGGTTAAAAATTGGATTTCAGGCTGAATCTGACTCATGTGGTCTTTTATTTTGAGGGGATAATGATTACTGGGGTTAAATTTTTGTTTCTGACTTGAAGCTGTAATTCCGGTTTAATGGTGTAGTTTGTGGCTCTCTGCATGCAGTTTAAGTCTCTGCATAAGTACTAAAATCTATTATTTGTCTCCATTTGTAGACAACATAATCGTGTTGGTAAATGACAGGAGCAATTAAGTGTGTAACATTATGAAGAAATAAGGGTTCCAGGCCTTAGGATTTCACTTTATTTCCAATTACAAACCTGATGGAATAGGAGCATAAAAATTCGAGGTTCCGCTCAGTTTCTTAGTGACCCTTTTGTCTCGCATAAAAGATTGCTAATGCGGAAGAAAAGCGACCAGAAATGTTTGCTCGCATTGAATTTTTTTTTTTTTGCCGTTGTTTACAGATAAAACTGGATAAGGGCAAATGTGGTTACGCCTTTGTATCGGACTTTCTTATTTTTTTCATGGACTGGCGAAGTCAGAAACGAGAGGTCGCGCTAATAGGAAATGGATGAGTCTTTATTAAAGATCAGTACGGCAATGAAAAGTACAGAGCGGAGCAATGAGGAATGAGAATGAGTAAGAATGGGAGGGAAGGAGTTTAAAAAGTCTTTAAGGTGTCCTTCCGAGAGGACTGGAAATTGAGCAATCCTAAATTTGCAAATTTTTATGTATAGGATGGCACATGGGATACTTAGGGGAAAATCTGTCCAAAGTGTAGGTGGCTTAGATACCCAACAGTCTAAAAAAATTCTTGGGTCCATGAAAAGTCTTCTGAGAGTCATCTAGTACTGGAAAAGTCACCTTGAGTGTCAGCCAGTATTGAAAAAAGTCATTTAGAGAGTCAACCAGTATACCATAAATTAGTATTAGGCTAGGTTCCCGACTGCGTTGGAGTCTTCATAGATCAGCAGAGAGAATAGTCCTGCAAGGAGGACTTTTCTCTCCACCGGTGGAAAGCCAACGAACACCTGGTAGACCCCGTTATAGTCAATGGGGTTCGTGAGAGTCCTCGGTTAACCGCTCTTTAAGCAGATAGATTCTATGTCTTTCGGGTCCCCATGTGGACCCGAACAATGGAGAGCCAAATGCTAGTGTGAACCTAGCGTTACTTGTAACCATCCCAGTGGTGTATAGTTCTTTGAAGGACATTCCTACTTTATGGACTTTCCAATTGATGGATTTTAGAATTTAACAACCAAACCTGTTCTAAAATGTAACTCCAATAAAATGAAATGGAGCTCATAAGAATGTCCCAATATTTTGCATGTTCTTAACATCAAGTCCAGTAAAGGAGTTGGATAACTTCTTCTTTTATTGAAGTTACCCCACCAGTCAACTTAGGTAACTGGAAAATGTGCAGGTAGCCATATTATACAAGTTTCCTATCAGTGGCCACCACTTTGACTAATACAAATGTGTTTTTCAGTTTTGTGATGACTACACAATTTACATGGACAGTGACTGACCAGCTAATAGAACCCTTTAAGGAAATAAAGATCTGTCAAGAAGTCCTGCAGAGCAATGTTCAGTGGTCTTATGAGTCCAACCATGGACTTAACTGCCTATTAACTTCCATAGAGGAACATGCCAACTAGCTCAGTACCGATTACAAAGTTTCTGGTATCAGCCTTTGTAGATCCAGATAGTGCACTACTTGCCTTCACCATGCTCCTCCATCTTCTTCTGCAAGTAGGAAGTTAACTTATTACTTCTTGTTCCTGTACCAACCTTCAGAAGAGAGTGTCTTCCTCTATTACGGCTTTATATAAATTTTTATGGAGGTCATCTCCTGCCTTATTGGACAAGGACAGATTGACATACAGCTAAATACTGTGGGGGATGGGTGCTGGACTGTTGGATGCAAAGCTATAGAAATTGTCAGGATGTTTTCTCAGCAGTTGTGGCAGATATGTAAACCAGATGAAACATAGTTATGATGATGGTCTTACAAGTCACATGAGTAAGAAACATAACATGAAGTCAACCATGAGAGCTTAGACCATGGGTTCACATACTTAAAAGCAATTTGGCCAAACCAAAATCTGTCCCAAGACCCCAACCATAATGTATGGCTATGAAAGAAAAACCTTATGAGCCCTCTACGTCTCTTGGTTATGAATGTGACTGCACCCACTGTGCCACCCCTGTTTTATCCACCATGTACCATGATCCATGGTGTCTTCTGGGTCTTCCCTTACCAAGTCTCCTGGGCTCTCTGCAGTTATTGCTCCCCAACATCTTCTGCTCTGGAGAGATGGCTCTGACATCCATCCAGGAGACCTCTAGAGCCAACACTCACTATCAAAGGGAAAGGGATGTAGAACGTTGACCAGGTTACTCCAAAGTTAGGAAATCCCCAGCAGATACTTTGTATTGTGCCATGTATTGTGCTTTTTGTTGGTCCTGCAGCTGGTATTGCCATCACCATAGATAGTTCTTGCTACTCTATGTGTCACCTATTCAGCTCTGCCAGCATTTTTTGAGAAGTCAGAATTTTTACAAGTTCCCTTCATAGTAAAACTCCAAGATACTTTGGACGCCGGTGAGAATGTATCTTAGCTGCTCCTTCCTAAAATTCTCCTTAGCTCCTCTGTGTGCAGCAGATGCAGAAGTTAATGCAGTTAATATTCAACTGAACTTTTGGGGGTTTGTTAATCCCTGAGGCGGGTTCACCAGAAAGGCCAAATCTATTTATAGAAGCTAAAATCTGAAGGCACTCAGAAAATAATTGTGGAATATGGGACAAACATGCAAAACATTGATTTCCATACAGCCTGCTCGGCTTCCAGATTAAGTGATACAATCTATCCAGGTTCTTAGTGCTGATGGCTGATGTCTATGGCTAGGAAAAACGTAAAAATTAGAGTTAGTTGTTGGGGTGAATTTGGATTCTGATACCTGTCCTGATCATAACCATCTGATACATGTTCAGGACCGTTACCGTACACCAGAACTTTCTTGTAATGAGCTAGGTCAACAGGTCAGGTTCTCCACAATTAGGAACCACAGATGTCCCGTTACCACCATTGGTCTCTTCTTTCCTATGACACTCAGGTTGCAGAGCTATCCATATTAGATCCAGAGATATCACTGGTTAAAAACATAGTCAGGATTGGGATATTTATATGCAGCTGTATAATATATGAAATAAAACTCCCAATCCTGACTGTGTGATATATCCGGACTAGGGTTGAGCGATCGGGATTGGGAAAGATCGGATCGGCGATCGAGCAATTTCACGATCGGGATCGGCTGGAAAATGATGGAAAATTGGATTTTGAAATCTCAAGATCGGCTCAACCCTACTGTATATATAATATACAATTAGGGTTGAGCGATCGGAATCGGGAAAGATCGGATCCTGATCGTCGATCGAGCAAACTTCACTATCGGGATCGGTTGGAAAATGATCGGAAATTGGATTTTACAATCGATCCTGAAATCTCAAGATCGACTCAACCCTATCCAGGATATAACTGAGATAGCATTGTAATCTAGTCATAGGGAAGAAGATAGTCTTCTCTTTAATGCGACTTAAGAAGCAAGTTTGTACATTTTGTAATGTCACAGATATCACTTTATGAAGTGACCCCTCCTCATTTTCATGTTACATAGCCCCCTACTCCATACACAGTAACATTCAGTGATAGGCAGGGACAGCTCTTAATATAGAAACAAGGGAAGGATTTCACAGAAAGGAGCCAAAATGTGTTGAGAACGATTATTACAAAATGTATTAAAGACACAAAATCTACCAGAAAATCAAAAGTTGTCCGAAAGTTTAGTTATACTTTAAAGTTAGTTTGTCAGGTCCAGAATTCCTACCAAACCAATAATAATGTGGTACAGGGGCTTTTAATAGGGGTGGTCACCTATGTCTGTGGAGCTAACTATGAAGCAATGCAGAGATGATCATCTTTTTACAGATATGCAAATCAGCCTGCAAGTGCACTGAGGGTGGAGCTTGATTTAACAGATTTATTTACATAGAACCGGAAAACAGAATGAGGCTGAAAATGTCAATTATAGCTTAAGGGTTAGTTCACACGGGCAGCAGAAGCCCAGATTTTGGCACCGAGAGTGAAGTGGGGAGCTGTGTCACTCTTGGGTCAAAACCCACCTGCCACAACTGTCGCGGCTTGCGACAGTCACGGCTTCCCCCTCCGGAGTAGGCTTAACTGAATGGGCCGACTCCGGAGGTTGCTGCCACAAGGCAGACGCCGTGGCTCAACGAGCCACGGAATCCAGCGGCATAGACCACCATTGTGAGGGGGCGGATTATGACGTGGATTACGCACCATAATCCGCCCCCTCTGTGCCCTTAAGGGAGATATTGGACACCATTTCCAGCAAGGCAAGAAAAGTATTCGCTTATGGCCATTAGGGTTGAGCCGATCTTGAGATTTCAGGATCGATTTTAAAATCCGATTTCCGATCATTTTCCATCTGATCCCGATCATGAAATTTGATTGGGATCCGATGTTTCCTGTTCTCAATCGCTCAACCGTAATGGCCATAAATTTCTGATTGGTAAGGGGACGGATGGGTGGCCCCCATATGGATCAGCTGTGCTGGGCTGCTTGGTGCCCATAGTATGCACAATACAGGATTAGAGGTAGTTGGTTCTTTGACCTGTATAGTGGTCGGGGGTCCATACGCCAGCACAGCACCCATTGATGGGAACTGAGCTGCAATACCGCTACCCAGTGAACTTCTTCCAGCTCCATGCTATGTATAGTACGGGCATCAAAAGTAGCGCTGTACAGCTTCAGACATTAAGCCTAATTTACATAAAACTTGAAACCCCCTTTAACTTCAATGTCACCCCCTTTTAACCCTATAATTCCTTCCAAGGACAGCCCGATACACCAGCATCTCCCTACTGCAGATACAATTTGGCCGTAGGCTATGGCACGGAGGCCGCTCAGGCTGATATCTGTTACAGGTGTGTATTGTTCTACGGCTTCTTGTTCATTAAGGGGATTAATTAATATCCGAAAGTGTCCAAAAAAAAGCCCCACGGACCAGAATGAGAGCGTCCAGCTGCTTTGGATAACTCATTAAGTGGGTTGATGGCATAGAAAAAAAAAGCCATGTCTTCCACTTGGACACCAATCATTACGGAGCCGCACGGCAAGAGTTCAGATGGATATTCATCATGCTGCGTTCTACCCTGTTGCCGCTGTCTGTATGAATGACTGCCGCATCTCTGTTATGGAGTCACACATTGAGAAACCAATTTGCAGTAATGCATAATCAGAGCGGTTGAAAGCAATATCCATTAATAAATGTGGGAGTCTTGATTTGCAAATTTTTATTTATTTAATTTTTTTCTTTTACGCCGGCGATATTACCCGCGAGCAGCTTGCTATTTGCATATTTGAAGCACCTCATAACAATTTCAGGAAGTGATTTGTTAATGATGAAGTTCTCGAAACAGCTTTCAGGCTGTAATTGATGCCAGGCTGCAAACAACAACCCTTCAGCCCTCTTAGTCTGTGGCCCATTGTTTGGCATGCTTGATGGCACAAGGCAAACCGGCCATCAGAAGACAATTTAGGACAGCTGGGCTGCTTTGCAGTGAAGGATTCTGGCTCCGCCGCCGATCTAATCACAATAGTGGCATCATTTCGCTTTTGGCCTGATAGCTTTGGCAATGCGCGATTAAAAATAATTATTTCATGGGCCGCTTGTTCATCCCACAACAAATAAACTGTGACCTATTCCAGGCCACGCTCATACATTGTGTCTGAGATCCAAGGAGCCCTGGAATAACATGTCAGCTTTATTCTCCAGCACTGGGGTAAACCATGACCATGCAATGGACTTACAGTACCGTGCAAAAAAATTCAGGTAGGCGTGGAGAAAATTGCTGCAAAGTAAGAATTCTTTCAGTGAAGAATCCCATCAATATTTGGTGTGACCTTAGCCCTTTGGAGGAGGAGTCCTGGAAGTGATGATATGGTCCCCACAGATATAGCCCTGATCTCTTCATCATCGTCCAGTCTGTCTGGGTTGACGTGAAGAGACAGATGGAATGGAGCAAGCCTTCATCCATAGCAACATTTTCCACAGGTTGTAATTCATATCACGACAGAGTATCGCAGAATCATGTCTTGTTTCAAAACTCTGCATTTCACATCACAAGATTCTTCTATAATTCATACTCATAGTTAGGATTAGTAGAAACTGAAGATAAAAAAAAATGTCACCAGACCCAGCATATCACCCCAGCCCTGCAGATAGATAGGTTACTGTCACCAGAACCAGCATATCACCCCAGCCCTGCAGATAGATAGGTTACTGTCACCAGAACCAGCATATCACCCCAGCCCTGCAGATAGATAGGTTAGTGTCAGGAGAACCAGCATATCACCCCAGCCCTGCAGATAGATAGGTTACTGTCACCAGAACCAGCATATCACCCCAGCCCTGCAGATAGATAGGTTAGTGTCACCAGAACCAGCATATCACCCCAGCCCTGCAGATAGATAGGTTAGTGTCACCAGAACCAGCATATCACCCCAGCCCTGCAGATAGATAGGTTACTGTCACCAGAACCAGCACATCACCCCAGCCCTGCAGATAGATAGGTTAGTGTCACCAGGACCAGCATATCGCCCCAGCCCTGCAGATAGATAGGTTAGTGTCAGGAGAACCAGCATATCACCCCAGCCCTGCAGATAGATAGGTTACTGTCACCAGAACCAGCATATCACCCCAGCCCTGCAGATAGATAGGTTAGTGTCACCAGGACCAGCATATCGCCCCAGCCCTGCAGATAGATAGGTTAGTGCCACCAGAACCAGCATATCACCCCAGCCCTGCAGATAGATAGGTTAGTGTCACCAGGACCAGCATATCGCCCCAGCCCTGCAGATAGATAGGTTAGTGTCACCAGAACCACCATATCACCCCAGTCCTGCAGATAGATAGGTTAGTATCACCAGAACCAGCATATCACCCCAGCCCTGCAGATAGATAGGTTAGTGCCACCAGAACCAGCATATCATCCCAGCCCTGCAGATAGATAGGTTACTGTCACCAGAACCAGCATATCACCCCAGCCCTGCAGATAGATAGGTTACTGTCACCAGAACCAGCATATCATCCCAGCCCTGCAGATAGATAGGTTACTGTCACCAGAACCAGCACATCACCCCAGCCCTGCAGATAGATAGGTTAGTGTCACCAGGACCAGCATATCGCCCCAGCCCTGCAGATAGATAGGTTAGTGTCACCAGACCCAGCATATCACCCCAGTCCTGCAGATAGATAGGTTAGTATCACCAGAACCAGCATATCACCCCAGCCCTGCAGATAGATAGGTTAGTGTCACCAGAACCAGCATATCATCCCAGTCCTGAAGATAGATAGGTTACTGTCACCAGAACCAGCATATCACCCCAGCCCTGCAGATAGATAGGTTAGTGTCACCAGAACCAGCATATCACCCCAGCCCTGCAGATAGATAGGTTAGTGTCACCAGACCCAGCATATCACCCCAGCCCTGCAGATAGATAGGTTAGTGTCACCAGAACCAGCATATCACCCCAGCCCTGCAGATAGATAGGTTACTGTCAACAGAACCAGCATATCACCCCAGCCCTGCAGATAGATAGGTTACTGTCACCAGAACCAGCATATCACCCCAGCACTGCAGACAGATAGGTTACTGTCACCAGACCCAGTATATCATCCCAGCCCTGCAGATAGATAGGTTAGTGTCACCAGACCCAGCATATCACCCCAGCCCTGCAGATAGATAAGTTAATGTCACCAGAACCAGCATATCACCCCAGTCCTGCAGATAGATAGGTTACTGTCACCAGACCCAGTATATCACCCCAGTCCTGCAGATAGGTAGGTTAGTGTCACCAGAACCAGCATATCACCCCAGCCCTGCAGATAGATAGGTTAGTGTCACCAGAACCAGCATATCACCCCAGCCCTGCAGATAGATAGGTTATAGTCACCAGATCCAGCATATCACCCCAGCCCTGCAGATAGATAGGTTAGTGTCACCAGACCCAGCATATCACCCCAGCCCTGCAGATAGATAGGTTACTGTCACCAGACCCAGCATATCACCCCAGCCCTGCAGATAGATATGTTAGTGTCACCAGAACCAGCATATCAGCCCAGCCCTGCAGATAGATAGGTTAGTGTCACCAGAACCAGCATATCATCCCAGTCCTGCAGATAGATAGGTTACTGTCACCAGAACCAGCATATCACCCCAGCCCTGCAGATAGATAGGTTAGTGTCACCAGAACCAGCATATCACCCCAGCCCTGCAGATAGATAGGTTAGTGTCACCAGACCCAGCATATCACCCCAGCCCTGCAGATAGATAGGTTAGTGTCACCAGAACCAGCATATCACCGCAGCCCTGCAGATAGATAGGTTACTGTCACCAGAACTAGCATATCACCCCAGCCCTGCAGATAGATAGGTTACTGTCACCAGAACCAGCATATCACCCCAGCACTGCAGACAGATAGGTTATAGTCACCAGAACCAGCATATCACCCCAGCCCTGCAGATAGATAGGTTAGTGTCACCAGACCCAGCATATCACCCCAGCCCTGCAGATAGATAAGTTAATGTCACCAGAACCAGCATGTCACCCCAGTCCTGCAGATAGATAGGTTACTGTCACCAGACCCAGTATATCACCCCAGTCCTGCAGATAGGTAGGTTAGTGTCACCAGAACCAGCATATCACCCCAGCCCTGCAGATAGATAGGTTACTGTCACCAGACCCAGCATATCACCCCAGCCCTGCAGATAGATAGGTTACTGTCACCAGAACCAGTATATCACCCCAGCCCTGCAGATAGATAGGTTACTGTCACCAGAACCAGCATATCACCCTAGCCCTGCAGATAGATAGGTTAGTGTCACCAGAACCAGTATATCACCCCAGCCATGCAGATAGATAGGTTAGTGTCAACAGAATATCAACTCAGTAACATAAAAAGTGTCTAATGTCTAAAAAGATGGGGAGGAGTGGAAAGAGGAAAATATATATCACAGCAGAAACAGAAGCTGAAGCCAAATGGGAGCTTTCAATCACAACCAAGGTGCTTTGTTGCTATTAGTACACTTAAGTACTTCTTTATATATGTTCGGAATAGTCATGAGAGAAAGAGTCATGAAGCAGATTCTCCTGTACTCACTGTGTGCAGTGTATGTCAGCTAGTATCCACCCACCAGTTTAAGGAGAACAGTAAATGGTAGATAGAGTCTGCAGAGGGGGAAACTGCAAAAAATTACAAAATCTAAGTCATATAATAATCAGAAATAGTTTTACTCCTCATGTACATAGACAAGATTACTTAACATGAAAAGACAAATAAAACTGCAAGTACACTTTAAATGAAAAATTGCATTGAACGCCATATGATAATATTTTATATTAAGTGTCAAGTTAAAGTAAAAGAGGAGAGAGGGTCACAATTTTTTGCAAAAATATGGCACCTGCCGATATTTAAGGATTTTTTTTAATGCTAAAATATTGGTGCATATGCCTTGGTATACTGGGTGGGATTAACAAGGAGGGGGCAGGACCAGAAAGTTTGTGATTTACCAGGTTGGTCTGAATAGGGTCTAAGTTTGGCTTATGAAACACCAGTCAATCTCCTTCAGTGTCCCCATGTAGTTTGCACCCAACCTCATACAGAACCAGTCACACGACCCCATATGTAGCCATGAAGGGAATATACAGGAGATAAGCTGTGACATCATCTATTGTCAGTAGTGATGCAATGATGTGTCAGTGGTGTTATCTATACAGGTGTTATCTTATATTGTAATCCTGTCTGTGATGTGAATGAGGTCACTACTGAAACATAAACTTCTACAGAATTGTGATGTGTTCGTCTATTATTGGAGTAAAAATTGCATAGTGGCATGAAAAATAAAAAATAAAAATTACCAAAAATTCTTAAAAATAAGTTATAGGTTATTTTCTGGTGATACATTCCCTTTGAATCCTGGATAATACAGTACTTTGTGAGGCTTTGCTTTATCAAGTGAGTTAAATATAGTCTCTTATTTATGAATGTATTTATTTGGTAGACTGCAATCTGTCCTGCAGCCGACACCTCATTTACATTTTCTGCACTTTGGTCAGGCAGTAAGAGTGATAGCCTCAGCCCCACCCAGACTTATGTATTCTCATTAAAGGCGGCCTCCCTTCCTAATAGCAAGCGCTTCTTTATCATGTGAATTCCATTTATATGCATTTTTTATCATATATCTGTCTGTGTTTATAAGTATTTGCCCCCTTTATTGCAGGGTCCAGGTACAAAATGGACAAAAATGAGCAACATGTAATATCAGTTACCTACATAAGAACACATTGGCTTTTATATTACTGCTCCATATAGGTTAAGTGTTTTTCCCATTATGAATATTCATAGAATATCCACAGAATATGTAATACATGACCAATAGGTAGAAATTCCACTTCTAGGACCCTCATGTTTTGCAAGAACTTGTACCCCCCACCCATATGGCATCAGATGAGGTGTCATGTGCATTACTCAATGTACTTAAAGGGATTGTGCCACCAGAACTCAGTATATTACTCCAGCCCAAAGATAAATAGGTTAGGCTAATCAGACCCCAGTATATCACCCCAGCCCACAAATAGATAGGTTAGTGTCACCAGAACCAGAATCAGCATATCATATCGTATCATAGTGTTCCACACTATGTTTTATAGATAGGTTCCTAGGAGCCCTGACAGTGTTCCACACTATGTTTTATAGATAGGTTCCTAGGAGCCCTGACAGTGTTCTACACTATGTATTATAGATAGGTTCCTAGGAGCCCTGACAGTGTTATACACTATGTTTTATAGATAGGTTCCTAGGAGCCCTGACAGTGTTATACACTATGTTTTATAGATAGGTTCCTAGGAGCCCTGACAGTGTTCTACACTATGTTTTATAGATAGGTTCCTAGGAGCCCTGACAGTGTTATACACTATGTTTTATAGATAAGTTCCTAGTAGCCCTGACAGTGTCATACACTATGTTTTATAGATAGGTTCCTAGGAGCCCTGACAGTGTTATACACTATGTTTTATAGATAAGTTCCTAGTAGCCCTGACAGTGTCATACACTATGTATTATAGATAGGTTCCTAGTAGCCCTGACAGTGTCATACACTATGTATTATAGATAGGTTCCTAGGAGTCCTGACAGTGTCATACACTATGTTTTATAGATAGGTTCCTAGTAGCCCTGACAGTGTCATACACTATGTATTATAGATAGGTTCCTAGGAGCCCTGACAGTGTTATACACTATGTATTATAGATAGGTTCCTAGTAGCCCTGACAGTGTCATACACTATGTTTATAGATAGGTTCCTAGGAGCCATAAAAGTATTCTACATTATATTTTAAGTCAATTTAAAATGTGGCTTGTCCCAAACTTGTTAGTGCCAAAGTGAACCGGGGACCTGGAGGACTTTTCTCTCTGCTGGTTTCAGTATAAAAATGGTGGAAACTCAACAGACACCCGGCGGACCCCATTATAGTTTATGGGATCCACAGGTGTCCATGCGTAACTGCTGTTTTAGCGAATTGTTCTCCGTCATTTGAGGATCCCAGCGCGATTGTGAATAAGCCTTATAATACTCTACTGATGATCCCTAAAAATAACATATGGTGCATCTCCAGGACTTGGGATGTGATCTAGTAATGGTATTGGCCCCCTGTCCCCCACCACTTGCCTTCCTAATGAGGGCCACTTCTCTGTAAAGTACTATTATAACACCAGCAGAATCTGCAGTCACGTCAGGCAGCCGGGTGAATTTTCTAGATGTAAATGAGATTCAGCCGGTAATTTATTTACATTTGTTTTCAGCACAACAAATGAGACGTCACGTAGCTTCATAATTTCCCATGACCCAGCCACCAGCATGTGGTGTGTAATTTAGCATGATTTAAGTGGTTTTGCAACACTACCTGGAATACTGCGTGTACGGAGGAAAAGAGATTTTCCCTGCAAGGTTTTCAGCAGAGTGGAACTTGTAAAATCTGCTTAGTGTATTAGCTGCTTATACAGGGTGTGCAGGCTACCAGCGAGGGGTTCTCGGTGTTTATGGGTTAATACCATTTAACTAGTTATCAACTGGTAAGTCTTCCATTAAATCTTGTCATTTTGTGAAACAATGGAGGGAAAAAATGGGCGTCCTTCAATAAAAATGTTGACTATCTTCCTGGACTCGCAAAAAATTCATTTGCCTTCACAAAACTTATTACATGTCTTCGGCTCTTCTCTCTTGTGTCTTGTTCACACAACCGAGTCGAGACTTGGCGGTGTATTTAATGGATCAGTACAGCATACTTGGTTTGCCCGTTTTTTCACGGACCCATTCATTTCGGTGGATGAATTGGGTCCATGGTCCCAATAGTCTGAGCCATGAAAAATACACCAGGTTCTACTTTCTCGTGGCTCTTATGAGCCACATGGTTGATGTTCTTGGTATAGGAGCAGATGAAATTTTGGGAGTTTCACATGCCTGAAGCAGAATTAAAAATGCTATACTTTGGGGATTCTTCAGACCCCAGCACATAATAAGTGGAGGCCTAGGGAAGGTGTAAAAACATAACAAACAGTTATCCTCGTGGCATCTGGCTCTCCTTTGTGGTCCTCTTTTGGCTTCCTGGGTGATGTCACGTGAACATGGGTCACCACTGAGGCCTGTGATTGGGCCTCAGCAGTCACATGGGGTGGGTCAACGTAATAACAATTATATTAAAGCACCATGGTGTCGGCATATACCATATGACCACTGAAGCTCAATCGCAGGTTACCCATGAGGTCTGAAGAGACCGGAAGAAAACCCCAAGAGAAATGCAGTTAGGATGCCCAGGAAATGCCTCGTTGACCTCCACTTACTATATTGTGGGGTCTGAAGAGACCCCAGAGTACATTATTAGCCCTTCATGTTCATGACAAACCTATTAGACTCTTTGGGACAAACCACCAAATCCCGAAATGAAACAAACCTTCAGAGATTTAACATCTCTATGTGCCACTCTCTCCTTCTTGGTGGAGTCGCCACTCTGTCCTCTGGGTGCACAAATATGAGTATGTGACTTTATTTTTTGGGTCTTTTTGAATGATTGCACAAAGCTGCGCTTTTTGCAAGACATGCGAACCCCAATAAAGGTGATAAATATCAGACCACTTTGGCCAACCATATTATAATCTGCCGCAGAGCACCTTTAACCTTTAACCTGGGGCCATCTGGCCTAGGACCCTTACCAATCAATGAGAAGTGTGTAGGGCTGGAAGGATAAGGAAGTGTGTGCTCAAGTGGTGCCAAAGTGGTGCACTCGCCCTCCTCACTCTTAGCTGCATCCAGGGGTAAATTCCCCATTTGCCCCCAGCAATGCCTCCGATCCAGACCATAAAGTTTTTGGCCATGCAATTCATAGAAAAGATAGACCAGGAATAGATAAAATCATTGTAATCCCAAAGTCGTAGGTAGGTTCATCTGGCCAAGATTTTGCTCATCTAGCCACGTATGTACAGTACATGACCTGGTAAAGCAATTGGGGTGCCACAGCTTCTACATCCCTGATTGATCCAAAATCTGCCGACTTGGCACTCATGTCACTCATCCATATCTGTGCAAACCGAATCATGATTCATCCCCTATAAGGAGCCGAGCTAATGAAGCCTTCCATAGTGCGGGTGCACAGCCTCATTTTACGGGCACCGTTCCATTTGATAAATAAGCTTGCTTGTCTTTTTAGCTATGTTTTCATACAACGCAGCAGATGTGTTTCTTTTAACAAAAATGTCAAATTGGTTAACACAAAACACTTCTAAAGGTCAATGACTAAATTCAGCAAAACATTGTCATGTATAGCGCGAGTGTTTAGCATTTCAGATACAATACTGAACTGGTTTATTGTGCCTCTGCATTTGCAATTTCATCAGGAACTAAAAGTCTCTACATGCCCTGTGGCACTGATTTGAAAAATTGCTCAAACTTAGGATAAAGGCAGTGTGCGCTGCATTAAATCAGCTTCATTTGTTTCATCCTTATAACCAGTGGCTAATTTTCATTCCTAAAGCAAGAATCCACTTTACTAATGCGCCTCTTCCTTGCTTTCAGCTGAGTGGGTTCCCTTGGTGAAGTGTCTTTATTATGGCTGCTCTGGTTGTACCAGTAAGGGGAAAATGTCCATTATGTAGCACGGGCTCGGCTCATAGGGATCGGGGCTCAGATCACTCATTTTTTAATATCCCATTAGGGAGTTACGCCATGAAAAAAATATGTATCCATATCTATAGGATAGAGTATAAATTGCTCATTGGTGCAGGTTTGACTTATCCTAAGAGTAAGGGGCATTTTACCCCCCCCCTTGTGAATGCAACCACTGGGAAGGAAGCCTAAACCTGGTGCACATTAGGCATCCACCATAGTACAGCACTCTGCTATCTCCGGCACTCCCTCTGAAATGAAGGGGAGCAGGGGTGAATCAATGGCCACTTTCACCTCTGCTGCATTTACAACAGGGCTGATTCACCCCTATTTTAAGGATCGGTAGGACTATCGGCAATCAGACCCTCACAAGTCAGAAATTTAACCTCTATCCTATGCATATACTATGCAACACCACTTGCCCATGACTGAGTGTGCCTCCAAGTTTATAATGGAATGCACTCGATACATTCACGTCTATGGGCTTCCGAATCCATTCCGTACCAATAACACAGAGCAGGACCTGCTCTATAATCATCCGTGTTATCAGAACATAATGGATGCATTCCATGATAAACTTGGCCCCCCAATTCGGATGTGTGGGCCCTAATATATGGTGAAGAGCCCTCATCTATTAGCCAGAGTAGAGAGTGGCTACAAACAACGTATCTTGTTCTGGAGGACTCAACACAAACCTCTCATACATTTTAAAGAAAATTGTGTAATACCTGATTTCTCCTGTGGAGGCATTGCATGAAAATTCTATATTAAATCTTTACCATCTGAAGTCTTTCCGCTGCCCCCTCCCTCCCCCCGCGGATTGTTTTTGTTAATAGAATTGGTGTAAACCAAGGAGGTCAGGGTGGTAATTGCAAGTCATCCAAGAAAAGGTGAAAAGGCAAAACCATAAAAGTAAGATATCTGGCTTAAATCGAGCCCACGTCCCGGCTGCCAAGATTTGTAATCATAATTTTTTATGTCTTGGAAAAACAGTCAAAATAAAAATGATGAGGATCAATAGTATGAAGATTGGAGACTGTTAAAGATTGGGAGCGGGGCCCATTAATACGGATAATGGCAGCAAGCTGTACGGCCGCGGGGAAAACTATAAACTGGACTAGTCTGAAAAGTACAAAAAAAAAAAAAAAATGAAAAAACTTTCAAAGTATGAACGCGAAAACCTTTCGGATTTGTACGGGTGTAAATCACCTTCCCATAATGTAATGTATTAACCCCTTACTCACAGAAGTATACGACTTCAAGGGAATGTGTCACCAAAAATTCCGTAAGTTCTGGTCAACTAGAATCCACAAGTGCTGAGGCAAAAGCAGTCCTGGGTGTGCTACGCTCTCCTGACCGGAGCGGAACCAGAACCCGGAGTTCTTCACCAGAGCTCCTGATGGTGGAGGTGGACTTGGTAAAAGTCCGAGGTCCAGATCCACAACTCCCCAGAGAGCGACGCGCACCCAGCGAACCCCAAGTAGGAGGACCCAGACTCTAACCTTAGAGTGAAGTCCAGGAGAGCAGAATGGACTGGAGTAGCAGATGCGAAGGAATGTAATCCAGGGAACAAATACGTGGTTAAGCAAGCGGAGTCGATAACCGGAGGTCACGTGGTAGCAGAAGGCAGAGACAGAAGCAAAGTCAGGGAAGCCGGGTCATACACAGGAGGTAAACGGAGCAGCCAAATCAGGATCCAAAAGGGAGGCCAGGAGAGAGAGCCAAAGGTCATGCAGAGGAAGTCAGGAAGGTGGCAAATCAGGGTCATGGAGGAGAGGTCTGTAAAGCAAGTCAGGTCATACATGGTCACAGAATCCAGGTATAGGGTAAGGAGGCAGGAACAGGAGGCAGGAGATAAGAGACAGGGAACAGGAGACAGGAGGCTCCTCACCAGGGAGCTGATGCCACAAATACACGAATAACGCTGATCCCCCTGACCCCGGAAGTACTGGCTCCAGCGCCAGGGGAAAACCAGAACCTCCGCAAACTCCAGCGGAGGCCTCCGGCCTACCCTGCACTGGAACCAGCAGCCATCCCGGCGCTGGACACAGAGCGGACCGGGAGCCTTCGCACAGCACACCGGAGACTCCGGCCTGTCCTGATAAATGTACAGTATCCAAGAATTAATATAGTCATGTCCAGTGCCATGGACATAATATAATAATGTGCAGCACCTTGGAATGAATATAATAATGTGCGACACCATGGAACTAATATAGTCAAGTCCAGCACCATGGAATTAATATAATAATGTACAGCACCATGGAATTAATATAATAATGTACAGCACCATGAGATTAATATAATAATGTACAGCACCATGCATATAATATAATAATGTAAAGCACCATTGATATAATATAATAATGTACAGCACCATGGATATAATATAATAATGTCCAGCACCATGGATATAATATAATAATGCCCAGCACCATGGATATAATATAATAATGTACATCACCATGGAATTAATATTATAATGTAGAGCACCATGGATATAATATAATAATGTACAGCACCATGGAATTAATATAATAATGTACAGCACCATGGGATTAATATAATAATGTACAGCACCATGGATATAATATAATAATGTCCAGCACCATGGATATAATAAAATAATGTCCAGCACCATGGATATAATATAATAATGACCAGCACCATGGATATAATATAATAATGTCCAGCACCATGGATATAATATGAAAATGTACAGCACAAAGAAATTAATGCTGCTCTAAAAATAAATAATAATAATAATAATAATAATGGTAAGAAAAAATCTTTAAAATTCTTCAAAAGTTTTAACTAAATATTTTCAATTTTTTTTAAAATTTTTAACTATGTACAAATTGAAATTTGGTTAAATCCACAGGAAAGCCACCTTTATAGAGGCGTTATTTAGGCCATAGGACATGTTGTGCTAAGTATTTATACATCTGATGCCTTCGGAGACCATGTCCTACTGTTACACATCTCCACGATATGTTTTAATCCCCTGATTTGCGAGACGTTGAGGCTTCTTAGCATTCTTCGAGTGTATGAAGTGTTCCTCTTCTTCTTCGCTCCAAGTGGGTTAAGTATCAGCCTCCATCTCTCATCTGGATTAGGCGAGCAGGTTGAGAATGCTTCAGGAAAGTCCTACAAGCGTTCTCCATCTCATTGTCTCGCTGCCCCATTATTTGGCTGTTTTGTTTCCCGGCACAAAGCTTCGGAACAAGAGATGACACATTTGTTTTAGAGCGATAGAGACGAGGCAGCGGAATGGGAATCCTGGTCTTCCGCCTCGTCTGGATAATGACCAGTTCTGAGTTTGCAGTCATTGATTTTGCAGTCATGCTCTGCAATAATTATGGAAAGATTAGATGCCATCTTAGTAATCATTGTGATTGCATGCCTGCAGTGTTTAATGTACAACTTTAATATTGTAATTCCACTTCAGCTATTTTCAATGTTAGGACTCGAATTCATCTGTAATGTTAAGCAGGAAACGGCCCTTAGCAAACAACTAGCCAAGAACCCGCACGGACTGGAAATTATCTTAACGGCGTCTACAATTACCTGCTAAAAATTACTTTTAATAATCGCAGCAGCCTTTCGGGATCTCACGGCCAGAAGTACTTTGGCAGGAACCAATCACCAGATATAAAAGATAGCAGCGCAGGTGACTTTTGGTGGGGGTCGGAGGGTTAAGCAAATCCCCAGGGCAGTGATGTCCTAAGGCAAAGATCTACAGAACTCTCATCTGACCCTGCCACGATTCGACTTTCTATGTCTCTAACTAAAGCGCTGAACCTAAAGCTACTGTGAATTAAAGGGGTTATCCAGGAAAGGTCTGATTTTCTCCAGAAATAGCTTCACTATTGTCCATGGGCTATTTCTGGTACTGCAGCTCAGCTTAAAGGGGTTTGTCCGGAACCCAAATATTGATGATCTGTCCTTAAGATAGGTTATTCATATCAGATCAGCAGGGGTCCAACCTCAGGTACTCCCACCGGTTCTAGGGTGAACGTCACTTCTGCTTCACAGACCATTTGGTGTCCAGTTCATCAGTCATATGGCCTGATCACAACGCAATCCGATTCAAATTAATGGAGTTGACCTGCTATACCATGCACAGCCTCTATGCTACGTACGGCGCTGTGCTTGGTATTTGTGACGAGGCTGCAGAGCTCATCTGAATACCTTGTTCCTGTGGGACTTCGAAATAAGGACATACACAAAGGGGCAGTTTCATGGTTAAAACTGCCCCCTAGCCAACCCTGGCTGGAGATGCTGAAGAGGAGAATGGGTAATTTTAATTATATATAGTTGTGATTGGCAGGACATAATAAATCCTTCCATCCTACTCCATTTCAACACTGCCTGATTCCTGTGGCTCTGTTTTCTTGAACAACAGGAAATTAATAGGTACAGGGATAATACACACAGTGATGTCACAGTACAGGATAATACACACAGTGATGTCACAGTACAGGATAATACACACAGTGATGTCACAGTACAGAGATAATACACACAGTGATGTCACAGTACAGAGATAATACACACAGTGATGTCACAGTACAGAGATAATACACACAGTGATGTCACAGTACAGAGATAATACACACAGTGATGTCACAGTACAGAGATAATACACACAGTGATGTCACAGTCTCAGGATAATACACACAGTGATGTCACAGTACAGGATAATACACACAGTGATGTCACCTTACAGAGATAATACACACAGTGATGTCACAGTACAGAGATAATACACACAGTGATGTCACAGTACAGAGATAATACACACAGTGATGTCACAGTACAGGATAATACACACAGTGATGTCACAGTACAGGATAATACACACAGTGATGTCACAGTACAGAGATAATACACACAGTGATGTCACAGTACAGGATAATACACACAGTGATGTCACAGTACAGAGATAATACACACAGTGATGTCACAGTACAGAGATAATACACACAGTGATGTCACAGTACAGGATAATACACACAGTGATGTCACCTTACAGAGATAATACACACAGTGATGTCACAGTACAGAGATAATACACACAGTGATGTCACAGTACAGAGATAATACACACAGTGATGTCACAGTACAGAGATAATACACACAGTGATGTCACAGTACAGGGTAATACACACAGTGATGTCACAGTACAGAGATAATACACACAGTGATGTCACAGTACAGAGATAATACACACAGTGATGTCACAGTACAGAGATAATACACACAGTGATGTCACAGTACAGAGATAATACACACAGTGATGTCACAGTACAGGATAATACACACAGTGATGTCACAGTACAGAGATAATACACACAGTGATGTCACAGTACAGGATAATACACACAGTGACGTCACAGTACAGAGATAATACACACAGTGATGTCACAGTACAGGATAATACACACAGTGACGTCACAGTACAGAGATAATACACACAGTGATGTCACAGTACAGGATAATACACACAGTGACGTCACAGTACAGAGATAATACACACAGTGATGTCACAGTACAGGATAATACACACAGTGATGTCACAGTACAGAGATAATACACACAGTGATGTCACAGTATAGAGATAATACACACAGTGATGTCACAGTACAGGGTAATACACACAGTGATGTCACAGTACAGAGATAATACACACAGTGATGTCACAGTACAGAGATAATACACACAGTGATGTCACAGTACAGGATAATACACACAGTGATGTCACAGTACAGAGATAATACACACAGTGATGTCACAGTACAGAGATAATACACACAGTGATGTCACAGTACAGAGATAATACACACAGTGATGTCACAGTACAGAGATAATACACACAGTGATGTCACAGTACAGAGATAATACACACAGTGATGTCACAGTACAGGATAATACACACAGTGATGTCACAGTACAGGGATAATACACACAGTGATGTCACAGTACAGGATAATACACACAGTGATGTCACAGTACAGAGATAATACACACAGTGATGTCACAGTACAGGATAATACACACAGTGATGTCACAGTACAGGATAATACACACAGTGATGTCACAGTACAGAGATAATACACACAGTGATGTCACAGTACAGGATAATACACACAGTGATGTCACAGTACAGAGATAATACACACAGTGATGTCACAGTACAGAGATAATACACACAGTGATGTCACAGTACAGAGATAATACACACAGTGATGTCACAGTACAGAGATAATACACACAGTGATGTCACAGTACAGAGATAATACACACAGTGATGTCACAGTACAGGATAACACACACAGTGATGTCACAGTACAGGATAATACACACAGTGATGTCACAGTACAGGGATAATACACACAGTGATGTCACAGTACAGGATAATACACACAGTGATGTCACAGTACAGAGATAATACACACAGTGATGTCACAGTACAGGATAATACACACAGTGATGTCACAGTACAGGATAATACACACAGTGATGTCACAGTACAGAGATAATACACACAGTGATGTCACAGTACAGAGATAATACACACAGTGATGTCACAGTACAGAGATAATACACACAGTGATGTCACAGTACAGAAATAATACACACAGTGATGTCACAGTACAGGATAATACACACAGTGATGTCACAGTACAGAGATAATACACACAGTGATGTCACAGTACAGAGATAATACACACAGTGATGTCACAGTACAGGATAATACACACAGTGATGTCACAGTACAGAGATAATACACACAGTGATGTCACAGTACAGGGTAATACACACAGTGATGTCACAGTACAGAGATAATACACGCAGTGATGTCACAGTACAGAGATAATACACACAGTGATGTCACAGTACAGAGATAACACACACAGTGATGTCACAGTACAGGATAATACACACAGTGATGTCACAGTACAGGGATAATACACACAGTGATGTCACAGTACAGGATAATACACACAGTGATGTCACAGTATAGAGATAATACACACAGTGATGTCACAGTACAGAGATAACACACACAGTGATGTCACAGTACAGGATAATACACACAGTGATGTCACAGTACAGGATAATACACACAGTGATGTCACAGTACAGGATAATACACACAGTGATGTCACAGTACAGGATAATACACACGGTGATGTCACAGTACAGGATAATACACACAGTGATGTCACAGTACAGGGATAATACACACGGTGATGTCACAGTACAGGATAATACACACAGTGATGTCATAGTACAAGAATTACTAACTCACCATGTTATGATACCTCTATAGATAACACTGCCAATAGACACAGAGCGCATATTGTATTTTTGCGGTATATTACGACTGGCAATATTTTGGGGCACAAAAAAAATTCACAAGATAGTAACCGATGGAAAAAACCCATCTAACACCAGCGTGCCAGAAACCCATAGTAATGTGAATTGTCTTCAGCCGGGCTCTAATCCATATATCGCTTTAAAATAGACGTGCATTGTCTCTTTCCTGGGACGGCGTATAATGAATCACCCCAATAATCTGCTTGGTTCATTTGTTCAGGTCTTGCAGGAATTGGGTGAGTGATGTTATTTGTTATAGCAGTAACGATTAGTCCTCGTCGGCGAAGTTTACAGGATCCTTCCAGTGTTCTGCAGTTCCTTAACTGTCCTTTAATGGTTCCAGTGGGGCAGTAAATAAAGCGGGGGAGAATGGCAGGTGCTGTCCACTGGAAAGCTGGCGGGGTGATATATCGGCGGGAGCCAATTCCTATTTTACTATTTGCTCTTAATTTGATTAGGCCATTCAGTCAGAACAGTCCTGATTTAGAGCGGCCCCTCGGATTGATGCGCGGAGTCATTACTCCGAAGACTCTTGTTAAATTTGTGATATTTCACGGAGCAATCTCTTTGTGCCAGAGGGGTCGACCGACGAATCCCGAAAAAAAAATCGTAAATACGGCGATCACGAGGAGCCATTAATGGGCAACATTAATAAAGCCCTTTCTAATGCTTCCTTTAGGATGGGAAACACACTTATGAAAAGACACATTATGTAGGAAAGGTTAAGCATATTTAGGCAATAGGAATTAATGGAGTCACCACTTTCAGGCCTTAGACAGATTATTTAACGGGGAGGTAAGAGGCGACCGGGGAGTCTTTAAGTTGAGGGTACTTGTGAGCAGTTTATGGTAGTCTTTAGTTCTTCTATCATTTTATTTCTCCAGTAAATCAGATATTCCAGGCTTGCAGAAAGTGCCGCGTTCCTGTTATTCCCTCATGTCACGAGCCGTCTCGAGTATATTGTGATTAAACACGGATCTTTTTAGCCAGAGGTGATACATTAGAATCTGAAGGAAAGAAATGCTTGACCTCCGGCACCGCGCCGTATAAATCAGATAAATGAGAACCTATTTTCCTGTATATTCTAATGTTTGTGTGGTAAGTGACACTAATACGCCGCCCAAGTGCTGATATAAAACAGTAATAGCGAGTTTAATGCGGGCGATGAAGAGGAAGGCATTGTCGCGCGCCCTTACGGTGCTGTCTAATTCTTTTAGGAAGTAGGAAACGACATTGCCCGAGGAGCGGGAGGCGAAATGATGGGGCTTTTATGAATACGTGTAAGAGTGTGGTGTAGAGGAGACGGAAGGTAACTGGTGTCATATATCTATATATCATATATAGAGGTGCGGTGACTACTGTGAGGGACAAAACAAAATGGAACAATGGGGGCCCTTAGCAAAACTTGCAAAGCGGCCCCATTCAGGGATAATGTATATAGGAATAATACACACAGTGATGTCACAGTACAGGGATAATACACACCGTGGCAAATTTTTGACATGGCCCTCCCAATCAACGCCAAAGACCCCGACCAACCCTCCTCCCCCCTGCATTTGTGCGTGCTCTATTATGCCCCATAGTGGCCCCAGCACACAGTATTATCCCCCATAGTGGCCCCTGCACACAGTATTATGCCCCATAGTGGCCCCAGCACACAGTATTATCCCCCATAGTGGCCCCTGCACACAGTATTATGCCCCATAGTGGCCCCTGAACACAGTATTATGCCCCATAGTGGCCCCAGCACACAGTATTATCCCCCATAGTGGCCCCTGCACACAGTATTATGCCCCATAGTGGCCCCTGAACACAGTATTATCCCCCATAGTGGCCCCTGCACACAGTATTATGCCCCATAGTGGCCCCTGAACACAGTATTATGCCTCATAGTGGCCCCTGCAAACAGTATTATGCCCCATAGTGGCCCCAGCACACAGTATTATCCCCCATAGTGGCCCCTGCACACAGTATTATGCCCCATAGTGGCCCCAGCACACAGTATTATCCCCCATAGTGGCCCCTGCACACAGTATTATGCCCCATAGTGGCCCCTGAACACAGTATTATGCCCCATAGTGGCCCCTGCACACAGTATTATGCCCCATAGTGGCCCCTGAACACAGTATTATCCCCCATAGTGGCCCCTGCAAACAGTATTATGTCCCATAGTGGCCCCTGCACACAGTATTATGCCCCATAGTGGCCCCTGAACACAGTATTATGCCCCATAGTGGCCCCTGCACACAGTATTATGCTCCATAGTGGCCCCTGCACACAGTATTATGCTCCATAGTGGCCCCTGCACACAGTATTATGCTCCATAGTGGCCCCTGCACACAGTATTATGCTCCATAGTGGCTCCTGCACACAGTATTATGCCTCATAGTGGCTCGTGCACACACTATTATGACCCATAGTGGCCCCTGCACACAGTATTATCCCCATAGTGGCCCCTGCACACAGTATTATGCCCCATAGTGGCCCCTGCACACAGTATTATGCCCCATAGTGGCCCCTGAACACAGTATTATCCTCCATAGTGGCTCCTGCACACACTATTATGCCACATAGTGGCCCCTGCACACAGTATTATGCCTCATAGTGGCCCCTGCACACAGTATTATGCTCCATAGTGGCCCCTGCACACAGTATTATGCTCCATAGTGGCCCCTGCACACAGTATTATGCCTCATAGTGGCCCCTGCACACAGTATTATGCCTCATAGTGACCCCTGCACACAGTATTATGCCCCATAGTGGGCCCTGCACACAGTATTATGCCCCATAGTGACCCCTGCACACAGTATCGTGCCCCATAGTGGCCCCTGCACACAGTATTATGCCCCATAGTGGCCCCTGCACACAGTATTATGCCCCATAGTGGCTCCTGCACAAACTATTATGACCCATGCCCTATAGTGGCCTCTGCACACAGTATTATTGCCCTATTGTGAACACCCATGAACATTTATTATACTCTGGGGTCTTTTCAGACACCAGAGTGTAATAATCGGAGACCGAGGGGGATGTCTGCCATCTTCAATGACATCCGGGACGTCAAATGACCCGGGACGCAGGCCCCGGTTATGTGACATCAGGGACATCACAGCAGTAGGCCCGAAGCCTGTCTGGAACCCGGAGAGGTAAGTAACAGTGCTTTTTTTGCTTTTTTATGTTGTCTTACCTCTTCCAGACCTCTTATCATTATACTCGAGGGTCTGAAAAGACCCCCGAGTATAATAATAGTGTTTGTGGGGCCCGCGGTGTCACTTCCCAATCCTGGCCCCAGCCAGTAATGGTCTATTAAGAAAAAAAAAACTGCAGCGGTAGCGGCTGTCGCTGGGCTCCTAATGTCCCGGGCCCTGTGGCAGCTTCTACCCCGGTAGTTACGACCCTGATACACACAGTGATGTCACAATACAGTTCCAGGGAAAGTGATGTGATAGTGAAGGGGTGGAATAGGCACAAACTGGAGATGGTCCTTTTTTCATCCACTGGTTATGATGGCCTTTGTGCCAAAGCCTCAGGTGTAGAGGAGGAAGGTGTAGCGTGGATCTCCTGGCAGATTAAAGTGGTTTGTGGCAGTCATAGATCAGGTCTCATTTTACTTAAGCAATCAGATATTCCTGTAATCAGACAACACAGAGGCACAGTCCACTTACAGGTCTCTCTACAACATAACAGGACTGACTTCTGCGAATGTCTCTAGGTAACCTCTGTAACTGTCACCAAACTGTAGAGCAGAGAAACTATTTTTTTTCTTTTTTTTTAAATGTAGATTGTGCGCCCCACATAGAGCTCACAATGTACATTTTTCCCTATCAGTATTTCTTTTTTGGAATATGGGATGGAAATCCATGCAAACACGGGGAGAACATACAAACTCCTTGCAGATGGTTTTCTGCCCTTGGTGGGATTTGAACACCAGGACTGCAGCGCTGCAAGGCTACAGTGCTAACCACTGAGCCACCGTGTGTCCCCCTCAGAGAAACTATTTACAACTGGCTCAGGGTGGCCGAAGGATTGCATGGACACCAGCTAAGCCTTTCCCGAAAATGGGTGTCCTGTTTATTGAGATGGCAGAACAAAATTAAATTAAAAGGCAATGATATCTAACAAAACAAACCTGACATGAAAGGAAGAAAATGGAGAAAAGAGAAATGTAAATCCCATCAATATTCGGTGTGATCTTTGCCCTTTGCCTTTCATCAGTTCTTCTCGGTACTTGCAAACAGTTTTTGGCACCTCTCGGGAGGACGCTTGTTCCCGCCGCCATCTTGGAGAACTAAGCACAGATCTTCTGTGGATGTAGGCTTGCTCCAATCCGTCTGTCTCTTTATGTTATCCCAGACAGACTGGATGATGATGAGATCAGGGCTATATCTGAGGAGGCCATATCATCACTTCCTGGACCACACCAACTATTGATGGGATTTACATTTGTCTTTTCTTCATTCACTTCATTGTGTTGCTTGACAAAAAGAAACTGTTTTTGAAAGCCTTCTGCTATAGAAGCATTTTTTTATCACATCTGCCTAAAACTTTTGCACAGTAGTGTAAACATTTGACATTATATGCCATGCACACCCATTTTTACCCATCGGGAAACAGTTACACATATTGGTTGTAATGGGGGGTATCTCTGTTTTGGGTTTCTTTCCCTTACAGAAATGTATCAGGCTACGTAGAAATGATATAAACATTATTTGATATGGGTTCTGGGTAGAATATTTATTTTCTTGCTCCTTGTCTCTCACAAGGAGAATACTAAGTTCCTCCAGAGCATACTGAAGACTCTGGTAGCACACGGTGTCTAGAATAACCTTTGAACGTCTTGAGGGATTTATGATCCCATAATATCAGACATTATGAAATGCAATGTGGGATTCCACCCTTCTCAATATACATTCCAGGCATGTTCTCGGGCATTAGGCTGAGGGTTACACTTAATTCATGGATTATTAATTTGATGAGGCTAAATGTTAACAAGAGAAATTCAAGACGGGCTCTGGCACCACATACTGTGCACTCGTAGCCTAGCTAATCATGGGATTGTCAAGGAGCCAGTATCAGCAAATGTGAAGAAACCTGGAAAAACTTGACCCTTGAGTAGTCAAGAAATTGTCCCTTCCATGACTTTCAATGGATGAATACTAAGCAATAGACAAAATGGGAGAATGGAGGCCTGGCGAGTAGGGTTGAGCCGATCTTAAAATTTCAGGATCGATTTTAAAATCCAATCATTTTCTAGCCGATCCCGATCGTGAAATTTGCTCGATCGTCGATCGGTATCCGATCTTTCCCGATCCCGATCGCACAACCCTAGTCAATGCTTCTCTATGGGAAAAGTCACTTTTAGGGTTCAGCCGATCTTGAGATTTCAAGATCTGATTTCCGATAATTTTCCAGCCGATCCCGATTGTGAAATTTGCTCGATCACCGATCGAAATCCGATCTTTTCCGAACCTGATCACTCAACACTACTGGCGAGCCAACAAAATGTCCGATCTTTCCCGATCTCGATCGCACAACCCTAGTCAATGCTTCTCTATGGGAAAAGTCACTTTTAGGGTTCAGCCGATCTTGAGATTTCAAGATCCGATTTCCGATCATTTTTCAGACAATCTCAATCGTGAAATTTGCTCGATCGCCGATCGGGATCTGATCTTTTTCGAACCTGATCACTCAACACTACTGGCGCTTCTCCTGACTGCTGCCTAGACTTCTCTTCTCTATATCATGACCTCCTTCATCTTGGAGACCAGATCAATATTATTCCTCTGGAAAGTCTTGTCTTATTTTGGGTCTTTGCGATGTTCAAACCATCTGCCTGATTTTTGTCATTGTGCCAAGTGAAAGGGATGGCGACATCTCCCATCACCAATGGATTAGAGCTAGACCCAAACCCATAAGATAAAAAAGTTATCCCAACCTGATTGCTATGGTGGGACTGGCCAACTATCCCAAGTATTTGGGGGCTGCTGATTCTTAATTGATGATGTTGCGGTAAGAAGGATCAGACATGTTGTGATTTATCTCTGGGGAGATAACCTGCTGCCAGAGGGGTCTTACTCCCCTCTAGGGTTAATCTTTTTCGGCAGGATTGAGGTCTCATTTTAGTTCCCACAATGCTTGGCTACTGGCCAATCATTGTGAGAAAAGCTAACATTAAGTTTGAGCAGTCGAGATCGGGAAAGATGGGATCCCGATTTGCAATCGAGCAAATTTCACGATCGCGATCAGCTGGAAAATGATCGAAAATCGGATTTGAAAAACGATTCTGAAATCTGAAGATCGGCTCAACTCCACTCCCCTCCCTTATTGACAAAACAATGGGGCACATGTATCATATCTACGACTCTGTCGTACAGACCTTCATAAATACGGAGGGTTTCTAGAAGTGCCATCTGACTTAAAGTGTCACGCTTCACCTCGAGACAAAAATTTTGAGCAAAACACATAGACAAAATTTGTAGACAAAAAACTTAACTTGCAGGCTGTAAGGAACAAATATTTGGTGCAGGCATCAAAAACCCTACAATTTTTGGACCAGACACAAATCACTTCTCGCTTACGGGTCAGGAACATATGGGGTACACGATGAGAATTTATGGCAATTTGCCAAACAAGTGTGAAGTGGGTACCGTAACTTTGTGTCTACCCCACTTTCCATGAATAGGGCTTCTTATGTTGTGTATCCGGCAGCCCATGATGTCACTGTCTGCAGATTTTATCCCTCTTTCTGTAATGTCCTTCTTCACTCTCTGCACTTTCTTTGACTCCTTTCATTCATCGTCATGTAAGAATCAATATCTCCCAGGAATGTGACCATCAATAATATTGATGCCATTTAGCTCTTCACACCCATTTGGGTCTCTCTACAACCACTCCTTGTAAATATGGTCAGCAGCCAAGATCCGTGCATGCCCTAAAGTGACCATTTGGCAGCTCTGAACAAGTATTAGGTTATTACATATATATAAAACAGTAAAATGTGTTACATAAAGGAGACCATGAGCAATCCGAGTTATAAGATGATCCAGAAGGAACCATTTTTGTGTAAAGTGCATGCACACACCTTACCTAGTTAGACGGTCTCTGCTTAGTCTGCACAATACTTGCGTAGATAATCAGGGGAGGGACTCGGCATGCGGTCTGACCATGGTATGGCCACCTCACAGTGTAATATGAATAGACATACTCTAGTTAAAGAGGAACTTTCATGTCCTCAGGCACGTGTGGTTTTATATATTACTAGAAAGCCGACAGTGCGCTCAATTCAGTGCACTGTTGGCTTTCCCGTTATGTGCCCCAGGGCAAGAGACATCGGTGAAATCACTGATGTCTGTCCACTGTCAGAAGGGCACTCCTGACAGTCTAGCTGAGCTGTGAGGAATGCCCCCACGACAGTACTCGTCCATAGCCTTGTACTACTGGTGGAGTCGTTCCTTACCACCAAGCGATGACGCTGAGCTTTGATGAACACCCCCCAGTAGTCTATGGACGAGTACTGTCAGGGGGGCATTCCTCACAGCCCAGCTAGACTGTCAGGAACACCCTACTGACAGTGGGCAGAGATCGTTAATGGCACCGATATCTTCTTGCCCCGGGGCACATAACGGGAAAGTCAACAGTACGCTGAATTCAGTTCACTGTGGGCTTTCTAGTGGTATATAAAACCACATGTGCCCAAGGACATGAAAGGTCCTCTTTAATGTTGATGTATGACTTACATAGTGTAACATGTTGACTGGTACGTGTCACTGTTGAACCAGTGCCGGTCATTGTGTAGTCAACTGTCCCCACCTCATCCACTATTCAGGTCCAGCTAGTTTATGCAAATCCAGTAAAAAAAAACTCTACAGTGAGGATCCAGATGTCTCCAGTACAATTTTGTGTGTGGGTTCCCCCACCTGAGAAGAGCTCTGGTGTTGACCTGTGAGAAAAAAGGTTGGTGCGTTTGGGTGGCAGCTCTTTCAAGGCTGGTCAAACAAATGGTTTGTTGAAATCTGACGACTGCGTGGTATCCACTGTTGCTTGTGGCCAGACTGTTGGTGAACCAATTTCACCTTGATCCATCATTTGGCTCCATCAATGGTTAACTCTTCTGTCTTCACTTCGTCTGTGAGTTCAGTATGGTCAGGAACCAGAATATGGGAATATTATCATGTGAGATTCCTGGACAGTTCACTTTCATAGACTTCGTAAACTTTCAGACAGTTTGTTATTGGTCATTGATAGATTCTTGAGTTTTTGCAAATCAACACAAGATGGTGTCAGTAGGCCAGGACAGAGATAAAAACAAGAGAAATGACTCTATCACATAGGGTTTCAAGCCCAGACAGGCTGTGATATAGACGCAGACTGAGGAGTTAGTGGTGACCTCGTATATCACTCTCTGACATAATTTGGATGTGATTCCTATTTTCCATGACATCCAAGGCAAGAGGGAGCAGCCAAAGATCAAGAAAGGCCAACTTACTAAAAGAAGGTGATACCTGGTAAGGATGTGAATGAATCCCTTCTAAGAACTGGAACCTGCTGGGGTCTTATTTAGGGCAACATCTACAATCACTGATCAGGTTCCTCGAGTCAACATGGACTCTTGGCACAGGAGATGTGAACTTTATTAGTTGTCAATCAGAAACTCAAAATAATAAAAAAAAAAATTATTGAAATTATAAAATATATAAATATTGCTGGTGTAAAAGTAATAAGAACTACAGGCTCTTCTGATTCTTTGATAGTTACGTGAATGGATCCAGTGTGGCCACCTCTTGTGGTGGTGTCATCACTAGGAACTTAACTACACTGTTATGGGCAAAGTAAGCTGAAAATTTGTACAGTGCAGATAGATAGGTTAGTGTCACCAGACCCCAGCATATCACCCCAGTACTGCAGATAGATAGGTTAGTGTCACCAGACCCCAGCATATCACCCTAGTACTGCAGATAGATAGGTTAGTGCTACCAGAACCAGAATATCACCCCAGCCCTGCAGATAGGTAGGTTAGTGTCACCAGAACCAGCATATCAGCCCAGCCCTGCAGATAGATAGGTTACTGTCACCAGAACCAGCATATCACCCCAGTACTGCAGATAGATAGGTTAGTGTCACCAGACCCAGCATATCACCCCAGTCCTGCAGATAGATAGGTTAGTGTCACCAGACCTAGCATATCACCCCAGCCCTGCAAATAGATAGATTAGTGTCACCAGAACCAGCATATCACCCCAGCCCTGCAGATAGATAGGTTAGTGTCACCAGAACCAGCATATCACCTCAGCCCTGCAGATAGATAGGTTAATGTCACCAGACCCAGCATATCACCCCAGCCCTGCAGATAGATAGGTTACTGTCACCAGACCCAGCATATCACCCCAGCCCTGCAGATAGATAGGTTAGTGTCACCAGACCCAGCATATCACCTCAGCCCTGCAGATAGATAGGTTACTGTCACCAGACCCAGCATATCACCCCAGCCCTGCAGATAGATAGGTTACTGTCACCAGAACCAGCATATCACCCCAGCCCTGCAGATAAATAGGTTAGTGTCACCAGACCCAGCATATCACCCCAGCCCTGCAGATAGATAGGTTACTGTCACCAGAACCAGCATATCACCACAGCCCTGCAGATAGATAGGTTAGTATCACCAGATCCAGCATATCACCCCAGTCCTGCAGATAGATAGGTTAGTGTCACCAGACCCAGCATATCACCTCAGCCCTGCAGATAGATAAGTTACTGTCACCAGACCCAGCATATCACCCCAGCCCAGCAGATAGATAGGTTACTGTCACCAGAACCAGCATATCACCCCAGCCCTGCAGATAAATAGGTTAGTGTCACCAGACCCAGCATATCACCCCAGCCCTGCAGATAGATAGGTTACTGTCACCAGAACCAGCATATCACCCCAGCCCTGCAGATAGATAGGTTAGTATCACCAGATCCAGCATATCACCCCAGTCCTGCAGATAGATAGGTTAGTGTCACCAGACCCAGCATATCACCCCAGCCCTGCAGATAGATAGGTTACTGTCACCAGAACCAGCATATCACCCCAGCCCTGCAAATAGATAGGTTACTGTCACCAGAACCAGCATATCACCCCAGCCCTGCAGATAAATAGGTTAGTGTCACCAGACCCAGCATATCACCCCAGTCCTGCAGATAGATAGGTTACTGTCACCAGAACCAGCATATCACCCCAGCCCTGCAGATAGATAGGTTACTGTCACCAGAACCAGCATATCACCCCAGTCCTGCAGATAGATAGGTTACTGTCACCAGAACCAGCATATCACCCCAGTCCTGCAGATGAATAGGTTAGTGTCACCAGAACCAGTATATCACTCCAGCCTTGCAGATAGATAGGTTACTGTCACCAGAACCAGCATATCACCTCAGCCCTGCAGATAGATAGGTTAGTGTCACCAGAACCAGCATATCACCCCAGTCCTGCAGATAAATAGGTTACTGTCACCAGAACCAGCATATCACCCCAGCCCTGCAGATAGATAGGTTAGTGTCACCAGAACCAGTATATCACCCCGGTCCTGCAGATAGATAGGTTAGTGTCACCAGAACCAGTATATCACCCCGGTCCAGCAGATAGATAGGTTAGTGTCACCAGAACCAGTATATCACCCCAGTCCTGCAGATAGATAGGTTAGTGTCACCAGAACCAGCATATCACCCCAGCCCTGCAGATAGATAGGTTACTGTCACCAGAACCAGCATATCACCCCAGCCCTGCAGATAGATAGGTTAATGTCACCAGACCCAGCATATCACCCCAGTCCTGCAGATAGATAGGTTAGTGTCACCAGAACCAGTATATCACCCCAGTCCTGCAGATAGATAGGCTAGTGTCACCAGACCCAGCATATCACACCAGTCCTGCAGATAGATAGGTTACTGTTACCTGAATCAAACATTGTTTTTTCCTTGTGAACCAATGTCTCAGTTTCTGCCATTTATGCCAATATACAGATAAGCTCTTTGGAGTAATATAGGCATTGGCATTGCTCCAAAGAGATAGGTGTCAACACCCTCATTGCTCCAAAGCATTCATTTGCATCTTTACAAAAACACTATCTCAGCAACAGAGCTAGCGATTCACAAACCGTTTCATTCTGTTGACCATGACCTTTCTATTTTTCGGACTTGGTTAACGTCATAGGTTCTGGTGACATTCCCTTTAAAATGTTGTACCCCAGTGCATTTGGGTCCCGCACAAGAGTCGCTGTCTTTCCTGTTGCAACTTTCAACGCCTATCTTCAATGTTTTACTCTCTTTATGGGTTTCATAGAGAAATCTTGTAATGATATTTTGGTACGGCAGCGAAGACAGATCAATACGGCGTGTTCATGAAACGATCGTTTCCGTAGCGGTAGATTTACTTCTTGTGTTCTATATTCCGTGCGCTCCAGACGTTTTCTTGCTGAGTAGAGATTACCTGATTTTTTTGCTTACCAATCTGAAAAAGCGTCTCCAAAATAGAAGTAAACTCGTGTGTGGAAAGAAGAAGCATTTTTGTTTCCAGAGCATGGGGGGGGGGGGGGGGGACCAGAAGCGATAGGGTGATTTTCAGCTCGGTATCCACGTTTCAGAATGCATATTGAAGTGCTGTGTAAAATAGATGAGTCAGCCCCAGACATTGTGACAAATCTCCAGACAGAAATGGAACACTTAAAGGAAAAGCTCTGGCTTTTTCGGGAAGAGATCTGCTCAGAAGGGTGGGGGGTGGGGGGGAAAGTAGAATAATGAATTCATCAAACTGAAAATACACAGGCCAACGGAGCGCTCAGGTTTCAATGCATGGCAAATGGAAAGAGAGCTGCCATTACTGTCTAGATACACAGACACGGCTACCCTAATCGTTCGGTCATGCTTGAGAGACAGTAAGTCATCACCGGCCATATGACATGGTGAGAACAGGGTGGCAGGGCTTGTCGCAAGGAGAAATTGTTTATTTAACATCCACAGACCCTTCTTGCTCTGAATCCAACAAATCTGTGCAAAATGTCATTTTTAACTCTTAATGCTTGACATATATAAAACGCCAGGAGAATACATGACAGCTGGGTGAGAGGTGATGCTTCAAAGTGACCATTTGGAAAGAAATGCTTGATTAGTAATCTGGGAAGGAGCGCCCGGGAACAGGCTTTGTTCTGCCACGCGGTGAGCAATATTAATGGACACGCGACGTGCAAACAGATACCGTATTTTCATAGAAAACGCTCGCGGTGGGGATAGATGGATAGACACGAGCCGGCGTAATAGAGAAGTAAAAAAATAATAATAATACCGCCATACAGTGTTTAGTAATAATATCACACAATTATTATTATTATCAATATTTTATTTATTTTTAGAGCCACATTAATTCCACCGTGTTGTACATTCGGGGGTTTACATAGAAAACCCAGAACAAGTATGATAGCAACATAGTGAAAAACTGGTACAGGGGGTAGAGGGACCGACTGCAAGAGTTTAGAATCTATAGGGGATAAAGACAACAGGTTTGGGGAAAAGCCGTGCCTATGGTAGTGTGGTAGTAGCACACATAATACTGCCATATTGTACTCATATAGTAAAGGCATGATAGAGCCAAAATAATAGCACTACATAGTGCTAAATAATAATCAATGTCCTACTAATATTATATATGGTGCTTACTAGAGGTGAACAAACTGGCGCAGATCGAACTCGCTTTGACTCAAATTTTGCAAAAGTTTCACAGTCAACTGGAACCCACAACTTTTGGGGTTTTTCAGTAGGGTTGAGCGATCGGATCGGGAAAGACCGGATCCCGATTAGCGATCGTGCAAATTTCACGATCGGGATCGGCTGATAAATGATTGGAAATCGGATTTTGAAATCTCAAGATCGGCTCAACCGTACTGTGTATATAAAATCCAATTAAGGTTGAGTGATCGGGATCAGGAAAGATTGGATCCCGATCGGTGATCGAGCAAATTTCGCGATCGGCTGGAAAATGATCGGAAATCGGATTTTAAAATTGATCCTGAAATCTCAAGTTCGGCTCAACCCCATTTGTCAGTCATGAACCATTATTATAGTCTGGAGAATAATAAGTAGAGGTGCGGAAACATAATAAAAGTTACACTCACCTTACTTCACCTCTCCTGGGCTTGCTCCGGGGCCTCTTCCAGCCTCTTCTGGCCTCACGGACACCATTAATCTGTGTGTTACCAATGTTTTAGCGGACTGCCTCTCCGTTGTTCTGATCCCTGATGGACCATAACAATGGAGAGACAATACTAGTGTGATCCTTGTGTAATGCTGCCATATGGTGCTTACATAAAGGAGACATAGAATGAGGGAATAACAGTGTCATAGAGTACCAAAATAACACCGCTATAGGGCTATGTAGTGTCTAAGTAATAAGGCCATACAATAATCAAAACATACCACCATATAGTGCTTTTATAATAAGGCTATAAGGTGGCAATGTTATGTTATGACAATGACAGTGTTATACAGTGTCAAAATAATAAGACTATGTTGCCAAATTATAAGGCGTTATAATAATCATAAAACTCCCACATAATACCGCTATATACAAAAGCCATACAGTAAAAGTACAACAGGGTTATACAAAGCCAAAATAATATGTGGTATCCAAATTATAATGCTATATAATCATATAATGCTGACATATAGTGCTTATATGATAGAGTCTTACACTGAAGATACAATGTTATTGTTAGACAGTGGCAAAAAATTCATACTACGTAGTATCCGAATAATAGTAAGGCTATATAATGTCCATATTATACCACTGCCTGACCCGTGGTGCTGTCTATGGGAGCAGGCTCCAGAGAAATTGCCCCTCTTGCCCATGCTAGATTAGCATTACAGACAATTGGGGTATTTTCTACTCCCTCTATTGTGCACAGCCATTTTTTGGCGCTCCACATTCTCTTTTCTGAGCCCCGCTCACCACTTCTTATAGCCGGGTTGTCTCAGTCCAACAAGTTTACTATAACCTGTCATGAGTCACAATATACCCCAAATCTATGCCAATTCCTGACTGGCGTAGATCTTACATCTGGTGCATCGAAGTCTCTTAATCCCTACGTGATTACCATATTGAGCATGTTTTAGCTTTGATACATGAGGTGGGATCTTGCACAACATGCATATTATAGCTATGGTCTAATAGGTCTGTATATAAAGGGGTTTGTCATGGAGGATCAACTTTTACCCATGTTCTATTGTATGCACTGTCACGTCAGCTCATTACATGGTTTTCCACTCTTGAATGGACAGATGCACCTTTCTCCGATGATACCAATTGATCTCTAGAGAAACTGGATCCATCGGGGCTGATCATGGGTTATCTTTTCTTTAAGAACGGCTTGTCCTAATGCTATAATCTCTACAATTAAAGTTTGCAACCTATAGAAAGTCATGCCGTTGCTTTTTATCTAGATGTTTGGGTCAGTTGGAGATGTGCTTTATAGTTTGTGGATTTCTTATCTAGATACTTGGCTGAGTTCGAGATGTACTCTACAGTATGTGGACTTCTTATCTAGATACTTGGCTCAGTTGGAGATGTACGCTACAGTATGTGGGCTCTTTATCTAGATACTTGGCTCAGTTGGAGATGTACTCTACAGTATGTGGACTTCTTATCTAGATACTTGGCTCAGTTGGAGATGTGCTCTACAGCATGTGGGCTTTTTATCTAGATATCTGGGTCAGTCAGAGATGTACTCTACAGTATGTGGGCTCTTTATCTAGTTACTTGGCTCAGTTGGAGATGTACGCTACAGTATATGGGCTCTTTATCTAGATACTTGGCTCAGGTGGAGATGTACTCTACAGTATGTGGACTTCTTATCTAGATACTTGGCTCAGTCGGAGATGTGCTCTACAGCATGTGGGCTTTTTATCTAGATATCTTGGTCAGTCAGAGATGTGCTCTACAGCATGTGGTCTTTTTATCTAGATCCTTGGATCAGTCGGAGATGTATTCCTTAGTATGTGTACTTCGTATGTGTACTTCTTCTCTAGATACTTGAGTCAATCGGAGATGTGCTCTACAGCTTGTGAGATTTTATCTAGATATCTGGGTCAGTAGGAGAAGTACTGTACAGTATGTGAGCTCTTTATCTAGATATTTGGGTCAGCCATAGATGTACTCTACAGTAGGTGGTCTAGTATATAACATACAGGAGTATACGCTCTTGAAGAGCTGTATACATTTTGCTGTTATTAATCAGCATCTACAAGAGGAACTCAAGCGAGCAGATGATCGAAATATCTCAAAAACACCAGCAAGACTGTGCTGACACAACATGACTGTATTCATTTCATGCTTTTAGTGTATCAATCATCAGATCAGTCACAGATCTACCCAAAACAATTTGATATCTAGCCTCCAGAAAGGCCAATAAGCATACAAACCTGCGGCCGAGTAACTGGATCAGTTCATCGTGCCCCCGGCTACGGGAGACGTATGCATTGGCTTCATATCACTGTAACTGTATATACAGATTTTCACCTCAGACTCATTAGTTTCATGCGATTTAATCAATATAGACTCATCCAACAAATCAATTCTCAGCCACAGATATGATTGTTAAATAATTCAGATAGCAAGAGGTTTTGGGTGGATTTTTTTGGCTAAAAAACGTGGCGGCGAAATCAATAGTAAATTTTTTGGCTACAAACATGGGCCATTTCTTAGACACCCGATGCTCCTCTTCTGGTTCCTGTGCTGTTCCCCCATGACAAAATTTGGTGTTGGTCAAAACAAGTTGGCCATTGCCTAAACCTATCTACTCTACCATACTTATGTCAAAATTCTTTTGTCATGGTGGAACACATAGACAGATGATGGCCTACTAGGTTAACAGATTTTTGTGTGGGTTGGGCCAAGGAACAAAGTCTAAAGGACCTGCCAATTTTGGTGGAACTGATCGATTATCTAATCATCTGGAATCTTCTGGAGGAAAGTGGATGACTTACATGTTGACTTTCATCATGTCTGATTATTTTGCTCTTGGGGAGGTGTCTTAGTCCCCTTTTTTCATGTAGAACTTTTGGACACTCGAAGGGTGGTTAGAGGACCAGCTTTTGACCAAATGAGTATTCAGCCAACAGATCAAGAGATTATTCAATCTCCATCCTAAAATTCCACTATAGAAGTTGCACATGAGGGATTCCTCCACAATCCCTAGCATCGCTAGTCATTGCTACCATTTGAAGACACATTAATGGAAAACTGAGGGTCAGGGAAGGCAATATTTTTGGAAACAGGTCCATAGCCAGAGCAAAAGGTTGAAAGTCAGGTTGAATCAAGTGGACAAACAGAAAACACCCTTGTAGGTCATAGAAGCTAAACAAAGTTTCCGGCAATGTTGAACTTCTCAAAGTGGGTTTCTTCATCTGGACAACGTCTTCATGGCCACATGGGGTATATATCCATAACAGAGGGGGCTCTTGCTTGACCACCTCTATGAGCTCATGTGTTTGAGAAGGAAGTAGATCATCTTTCAGATTCCAAAGATGAGACATAGCCCAAGAAAGATGATGGGCCTTCTTTATTGAAACCCAAAAGTTGTGTTTACCCATAAACTAGTGGCCATAGTCATATCAGTAGTCCAAATTTGTAGCAGATTGTGCCATCACCTGAGGGAGACAAAAAGTTGACTTTCTCTACAGTAATATGGGTATGGGACATTTTTAGTCCATAAATTGGGACCCATCTAATTGTGCCCTAAGTGACCACCTATTATATATACCTCTGCTTTCAGCCCTGATGGCGAAACCTCTCCAAAAGAACCAACTCTTTGGTAAGACCATCCCTTTATCTAGAAAAAATTTCAGATTAACAACACATCCTACATCTATTGATCATCTTTTCAAGAAGACCATTTCTGAGTACAATTTTGGGTGGTCGAGTCAAGAAAGTCCCACTGTACTATGCTTCATTTAGGGTTGTGGATTGTTTATTTGCCATCTCTTGACCATGAACATTAGACTTTGGATGACCATGAGGATGTCCAATCGATGAAGATATCTTTCACACGAACCATCAACCATCAACATTAAATTTAAGGAGGGAATTTCCATTTTTTTAAAAGAAGGTCAATGAGTCTACCAAAGACTGATCATTCCAAAAACTGATAATCATGTCCCACCCCTAGCCAAAAATATGCTGTTTTTTACAGACTAAAAATTTGTGGTTGGTCATGATTAGAGATGAGCGAACACTAAAATGTTCGAGGTTCGAAATTCGATTCGAACAGCCGCTCACTGTTCGAGTGTTCGAATGGGTTTCGAACCCCATTATAGTCTATGGGGAACATAAACTCGTTAAGGGGGAAACCCAAATTCGTGTCTGGAGGGTCACCAAGTCCACTATGACACCCCAGGAAATGATAACAACACCCTGGAATGACACTGGGACAGCAGGGGAAGCATGTCTGGGGGCATAAAAGTCACTTTATTTCATGGAAATCCCTGTCAGTTTGCGATTTTCGCAAGCTAACTTTTCCCCATAGAAATGCATTGGCCAGTGCTGATTGGCCAGAGTACGGAACTCGACCAATCAGCGCTGGCTCTGCTGGAGGAGGCGGAGTCTAAGATCGCTCCACACCAGTCTCCATTCAGGTCCGACCTTAGACTCCGCCTCCTCCGGCAGAGCCAGCGCTGATTGGCCGAAGGCTGGCCAATGCATTCCTATGCGAATGCAGAGACTTAGCAGTGCTGAGTCAGTTTTGCTCAACTACACATCTGATGCACACTCGGCACTGCTACATCAGATGTAGCAATCTGATGTAGCAGAGCCGAGGGTGCACTAGAACCCCTGTGCAAACTCAGTTCACGCTAATAGAATGCATTGGCCAGCGCTGATTGGCCAATGCATTCTATTAGCCCGATGAAGTAGAGCTGAATTGTGTGTGTTAAGCACACACATTCAGCACTGCTTCATCACGCCAATACAATGCATTAGCCAGTGCTGATTGGCCAGAGTACGGAATTCGGCCAATCAGCGCTGGCTCTGCTGGAGGAGGCGGAGTCTAAGGTCGGACCTGAATGGAGACTGGTGTGGAGCGATCTTAGACTCCGCCTCCTCCAGCAGAGCCAGCGCTGATTGGCCGAATTCCGTACTCTGGCCAATCAGCGCTGGCCAATGCATTCTATTAGCCCGATGAAGTAGAGCTGAATGTGTGTGCTAAGCACACACATTCAGCACTGCTTCATCACGCCAATACAATGCATTAGCCAGTGCTGATTGGCCAGAGTACGGAATTCGGCCAATCAGCGCTGGCTCTGCTGGAGGAGGCGGAGTCTAAGGTCGGACCTGAATGGAGACTGGTGTGGAGCGATCTTAGACTCCGCCTCCTCCAGCAGAGCCAGCGCTGATTGGCCGAATTCCGTACTCTGGCCAATCAGCGCTGGCCAATGCATTCTATTAGCCCGATGAAGTAGAGCTGAATGTGTGTGCTAAGCACACACATTCAGCACTGCTTCATCACGCCAATACAATGCATTAGCCAGTGCTGATTGGCCAGAGTACGGAATTCGGCCAATCAGCGCTGGCTCTGCTGGAGGAGGCGGAGTCTAAGGTCGGACCTGAATGGAGACTGGTGTGGAGCGATCTTAGACTCCGCCTCCTCCAGCAGAGCCAGCGCTGATTGGCCGAATTCCGTACTCTGGCCAATCAGCGCTGGCCAATGCATTCTATTAGCCCGATGAAGTAGAGCTGAATGTGTGTGCTTAGCACACACATTCAGCTCTACTTCATCGGGCTAATAGAATGCATTGGCCAATCAGCGCTGGCCAATGCATTCTATTAGCTTGATGAAGCAGAGTGTGCACAAGGGTTCAAGCGCACCCTCGGCTCTGATGTAGCAGAGCCGAGGGTGCACAAGGGTTCATCTCCTACATCTTCTGGAATACCATGATTTTGGTCTTCTTCTGGTTGATGGGTAGGGCCCATGTGGTGCTGAATTTTTCCAGCACTGACAGGCTTTCTTGGAGGTCTTTCTCGGTGGGGGCCAGGAGTAGGAGGTCATCGGCGTATAGCAGGAACTTCACCTCTCGATTGTTCAGGGTGAGGCCTGGGGTTGGTGAGGCCTCCAGGGCTGTAGCCAGTTCATTGATATAGATGTTGAAGAGCGTTGGGCTCAGGCTACAGCCTTGTCTGACCCCTCGGGCCTGTTGGAAGTATGCTGTCCTTTTCCCATTCACCTTCACACTGCACTGGTTTCCGGTGTAGGAGCTCTTGATGACGTCGTACGTTCTTCCTCCTATTCCACTCTCTAGGAGTTTTAGAAGTAGGCCTGGGTGCCATACTGAATCAAACGCCTTCTTAAAGTCCACGAAGCAGGCGAATATCTTGCCTCTTCTGGTGTTGTGGACGTGCGTCTTGATGAGGCTGTGCAGGGTGTAGATATGGTCTGTGGTGCGGTGGTTTGGCATGAACCCTGCTTGGCTCTTGCTGAGGACCCCGTGTTGTGTGAGGAAGGTGAGGATTCTGTTATTGATGATGCTGTTGAACAGTTTCCCTAGCGTGCTGCTGACGCAGATCCCTCTGTAGTTGTTGGGGTCATATTGGTCCCCATTCTTGTAGATGGGGACCAAAATCATGGTATTCCAGAAGAAGGGCCACAATAAAGCCTCCACCACCTCACAATTCACACTGAACGGCTCCACACTGGAGAAAACCAACAGCTACAACTACCTGGGGCTGGAGCTCAGCCAATCAGGAAGCTTCAAAGCAGCAATAGAAACCCTGAAAGCAAAAGCCTGCAGAACCTTCTACGCCATCAGAAGACAACTGTACCACCTCAAACCACCGGTGAGGGTCTGGATGAAGATATTTGACGCTGTCATCTCCCCGATCCTTCTCTATGGCAGTGAGGTTTGGGGCCCAGCCACCTACCCAGACCAGTCAAGGTGGGATTCCAGCCCAACAGAGAACTTCCACCTGGAGTTCTGCAAATACCTGCTACATGTCCATCGCAACACCACCAACATAGCCTGCAGGGCAGAGCTAGGCAGACTCCCCCTATGGCTCACCATACAGAAGAGGGCGCTAGCTTTCCAGGCACACATCCAGGGGAGCAAGCCTGACTCCTACCACCACCAAGCATGGCTAAGCCACCTGAGCAAACCAGACATTCAACAACCAAACAGCAGCCAACCACCAAACCAAAAACTCCAACAGATGATAACCAAGGCCGAAATAAAGGCGACCACAGAGGCAAACAGAGAGCGGTACATTGAAGAATGGAGAAACGAAATAAATAACTCCAAGAAACTCACCGTGTACCAATCCCTACAAAGGGACTACACCATGGCCACCTACCTGGAGAGAATACGCCACCCCAAGCACAGACAGACCCTGAGCCGGTACAGACTGAGCGCCCACAACCTAGAGATAGAGACGGGGCGATACAGACAGACGTACAAGCCACGGGAGAAGAGACTGTGCCAGCACTGTGACCAGGGGGCCCTAGAAGACGAGACCCACTTCCTGCTACACTGCACCAAATACTCAGCTATGAGGGCCGTCTACTACCAAAGACTCTCTGCCCACATCCCAGACTTCATATCTGCAGACGAGAAGAGGAAACTCTACATCCTACTGGGAGAAGAAGAGGCCACTGTGGAGATCGCTGCCCAATACGTGTCCAGCTGTCACCAAACAAGAGGAAGATGAGACTCCATGGACTGTTATATTTATCCCAAAACACCCGCCCCACCCACCCCCACCCCCACCTCCCCATATAGCAGTCACCAACGAAGAGGAAGATGAGACTCCATGGACTGTTATAACCGACCCCCCCCCCCATACCCACCACCCACCCAACCCAACTCCCCCCCCCCCACCCACCCACTTTACTAGCTTTGGCAATGCCAAATACCTATTCGGACGTGCCAATAAAGCATTTTTTTGATTTGATTTGATTTTTGATTGGCCAGAGTACGGAATTCGGCCAATCAGCGCTGGCCAATGCATCCCTATGGGAAAAAGTTTATCTCACAAAAATCACAATTACACACCCGATAGAGCCCCAAAAATTTATTTTTAATAACATTCCCTCCTAAATAAAGGTTATCCCTAGCTATCCCTGCCTGTACAGCTATCCCTGTCTCATAGTCACAAAGTTCACATTCTCATATGACCCGGATTTGAAATCCACTATTCGTCTAAAATGGAGGTCACCTGATTTCGGCAGCCAATGACTTTTTCCAATTTTTTTCAATGCCCCCAGTGTCGTAGTTCCTGTCCCACCTCCCCTGCGCTGTTATTGGTGCAAAAAAGGCGCCAGGGAATGTGGGAGGGGAATCGAATTTTGGCGCACTTTACCACGCGGTGTTCGATTCGATTCGAACATGGCGAACACCCTGATATCCGATCGAACATGTGTTCGATAGAACACTGTTCGCTCATCTCTAGTCATGATGAGTGGTTGTTGTTCAACGTCCGTGTCCAATTGTGTCCTTAAATGGTCGAAATTGTCTGTTTCAGCCCACAAATGTCCGAACCTAACACGGCTCATTAAAATTTCAATGGGAAAGAAAAAAAATGACATCCCAAGGGACCTTCGCGAGAATGTAAATTTTTTGAAGAGCCGCCGATGTTGCCAATAACCCCTTATCTGTTTGCATTGCTGTGGGTCTACCAAGTCATCCAAACCATCTCTCCGGAGAATTACCATTCTAACCTCCCTTGTTCTCGAGTTCCTTTATTATCCAGCCAAACGATTAGCCACCTATTTATTAGCACGACCTCGTCTTGTTTTGCTAACCCTCCCCAATTTCTTCCGAAACGTTTTTGAAAAAAAAAAAAAAAGACTGTCAAAAGTCTCAAAAAGAGCATAGTTTTCACCATGGTAATTATTTGTGTTTTGTTCTTATCTATTGTGTCTTTGTAGTCTGGCTTTAATTAACCCCGTGGCTGCTGTAGGCACCCTGGCCGCTTTGTAGAGCAATTTGCTGGCGGCCCTCTCGAGGATTAATCAGCTGTATTTATTTGGAGATCTCCGGATAACACACAGTGTCAGATCTATGTTGCTATTTTCTGCTTTTAATTCCAGCCTAGTGTAGAATTAAAAAGTGCAATGTGGAAAGGAAACCAATTGCAAATGCTAAGGAAATTTATTGTCCTATTAAAGTCATATTGGGCCTTTGTTTATGAAATGTATTTTTCTTGATTTGAGGTTTGAGTTGGTTTGATAATGAGGCTCTAAAGATTCATGGCCCCTTTTTTGCAGCTTAATTTAGGCTCTATATCAAGTATGTAAAATAGCCCTGGCCTTTGTGTATAATACATTTTAACTGTGTTACTTTGCAAGTGTCATTTCCGCTGTGTTATTTTTGTAAATGAAAGGCTGAAGTTGGCTGAGGGTGACTAACTAAAAGTAGTAGCTCTCTGCGGACCGTAATCTGCGAGCCTGCTCTGCAGAGTGTCGCAGGATATGATGGACTTTTTAGGTGTGGAATATCTCAGCTTAGTCTTATAGGTTCTTTTGTATAATTGGGATAAAAAAAAAAAATGGGAGGGAATGTGGGAACAAAGAACAAAAAGGGAGCAGGGCGTAATGTCTCTGCCTGTTCGGGTCTCTGCGCCATCCTCTGCTCGCACAGGTTGTGACTCTGTCCTATGACTTTGTCCCTACTAAGCTCCTCTTTCAGCTTCTATTGTATTACTGACCTCTGACCTTTGGCTTCCCTTGTGATTACGCTTTTGGATTATGTTTTTGTACTGCTATGTCTCCCTGGTTGTGACCTTTGGCTTGTTGACTTTGCTTCTGTGTTGTTCAGTCCTGTCTTGTTCTGTGTGACACGTATTTCAGAGAAGAGACCGTCATCAAGTTGCTCCTGTCACCAGGACAGTGTGGCAAGTAGGTAGGGACAGGGGCTCGGTCAAGTTTAGGACTCACTGTCTCTGTTTTCTCTTCTTTCTGGTTTCAGCAGCAGCAGCACTAGGGAATTGCCCAACTAGCAACTCCCTTACAAAGGATGAGGGGCCATGATGTGACCATGTGTATTCATCTAGAATGATCATGGTGGAACAAAGTGATGTCATTTCTCATTTGTGGTCCTGTTGTGTTACTAATCAAAGGTACAAACGCTGTTCAAAGCACCAGTTCCAGACTTAAAGAAGACCTTCCATCATCTCTACCAACTCTGTTATTTTCCATCCTGCAGTAGTTGCTGAGCCACTTTTTTTCTTTAGCCCCACCATACCTGAGCAATCAGTGTTGTTAGCCTAGACACCCAATAGGCTAATTAGGCTTTCTACCGTCAGGTGGGCTATTCTGGGGTGTCTGAACAGGACTTCCCACTTAACAAAAGACTACCTACTTTTTTATATTGGATGCTGAAACTAACTGTACTGATTGCTCAGGAATGGTGGGAGCTAGCAAAAAAATTCAAACTGTGCCGGAATCAGTGGAGTAGCAACTATTGGTAGAGGTGGTGAAAGGTTATAGTCTAACGTTGAGGCCATGGGTCTAAGTGGCCATAGCTCATCTGATTTGACAAATATAGATAGTTGCAAGTTCAGCTATGGATCATGTTGCTTACACATGAATAGGACATTAAGGTTTTTGCCCATCTAAAAATGACCACACACCTTCAATAATAATTCCATGCTCATTTGTCCATCTGCTTTCCCCCCATACACACACGCATAGTTCAGTGTTTTCAGTTGGGGGAGAGAAATAGGTCACTGCCAAAAACCTCTGATGACCAATCTCCAAAGAGAACAAAAGATCCTTCATGTTGGAGTTCATTCTACTCAATTCTTCTATCCCCCAACATTGTTTGTCAAGAGCACACCTCAGATGCAATAGTTGGTCATCCAATCTCCACCAAAATCAATAGGTTACGCCAATTTTGCACTTATGTGTTTGGACTCCTTAAGTCGATCTTGGAACCCTAATCACAATAAGCCAGGCCTACAAAAATATGCACAGGACTAACTACTATCCTACACTTACCAACATTTATATGGTCAAAATTGGGACACCCAAGTCCTCCCCTAGATATGCCATTAAACCACCCAAAAACACACACTATTGGGTTGGGATTCCATAAATTCTGTCCTTTTGGTGGTGTGGTTGTATTGATGTTATTGTAAAATCAAGACCTTCGAGATGGGTGGTCTTTACAAGAAGATGCCAATATATTACATATCGACGAACCAATACTCTATTGGAAATCATCTGGTCCCGGTAAAAGGGTAATCCTATCAATGAAGTGATCATATGAAGAGGTTTCTATGTATGTGTTTGATTCTGAAGGAGACTAGTCCTTGGGTCATTGCAAAAATTTCCTATTATCTTCCACCTATGAAAAGGTCCATCTTGATGATCCTATCCGGGGCTCGTACCCTAACTAAATGGGACCATTTGTCAAAGCTGCTCTTCGAAAATTTCATCCTTAAGTGTAAAATGTTTAATATATTCCCAATTACCGAGCTACTATTAATTCCAGCATAACCGTCCCCCGAGAACTTTATCTTATAATTTGGTGTTCTTACTCATTTTCAGTAGAATTAACATAGCATCTCCACCACCACAGGCCAGGAGAAGGCCAAAGTTGAAATGGAAAGTGACCTTCTGCTCTCCATCCTGGAACCCTTAATTTTTAATATCATTTTAATGCTGCCGAAGAATCCCGGTAATATTTTAGAATTCCCAGAGGTAAAATTAGCGCTGCTTAACATTGCTTCCCCTCATGCTTAGACTCTAATAAAACAGCTTGTTGTACTGAGTCGGCCATGTGTGGGTTTTACAATTGGATACTAATTACAGTCTTCACTTGATGATCTGTACCCTTAAGCTACGCTCTAATGTGCTGCTCACACTCATTCTAGACTAATGGATTTCATGACAAAAATATATTCCCCACTTTATCAGGCACTACTCCATGTTTTGACCCTGACAATGCCGTCCTACTATATCAGTATCCTGCAAGGTATTCTAAAGGAACCTTCTTAGACAGACTGTGTTACGCTTAGACCAGGGCCCGAGGGGCAATGTCTGATATTGGAATTCAAAAAATATCTCGACAATTGAAATCCACGATTAGGACCAATGTCACGGGTGGCCGGAGTGGGTGTAAAAGGAAAAAATAGACAGTCCTATCCTCAGTGCTGCATTATGTGTTCCAGCTCCCATTTCCCTCACGTGCCAGGGCTTGTAGCATTGGAAGCCATGAGGCTCAATGACTGCCGAGACCAATCAGTGCCTCAGGATCAATGGTAAGGAACCAATGACCAGTGTGATGTCATCGGTCACTCTCCAGTGATTGTTGTGGTCACTGATTGATCAGACTGGTCACGTGAGTCTCATATCCTGTGGCACTGGTGGCCCTGGCATGTCCAGGAGCTGGACTGGACAACAGACCACCCAGAATAGGTAAGTTGGTCTTTTTGTTCATTTTAAACTCACCCCGGCTGTCTCTGAGGTTGCTCCATATCCTGGAAACCCACTTATCAGTTTCCATTGTCAAGATGATTCTCCCCTTCAAAGCTTCATTCATACATTTCTTAACGTCCATCTTACCCAATGGGTACGTACATGCATCTGTTTTTGTATAGGATATATCCTATTTTTGTCCATTTTTCCATAATATTTTATCTATTACACCCACCCCAGCCTCCCCTGGGTAGAGATTGACGAACCGACTTGTTCCGATCTGAGTTTGACCCAAAAATTCCAAATTGTTTGATTTTTTTTGCAAAACCATTGGTGATTTGTTTCAGAAGAACTAAATGGAAGGGTGCAATATTAATGGCGGTAAAATCTTATGCTCTTGGAAGTCTTACAAATATAATAGGTGGTGGCCCAGAGGAGGTGAAAAAAAATAAAAAAAACATTTACGCTGACCTACCTTCACCTCTTTTGAGCCTATAGGTGGTGTCCAGCTCTGCGTCTTGGCCTCCTTGGTGACATCATGTGCCAAGGCCTTAATTGGGCCACAGCGGTCACATGGGCATGCTGAACGCCATGACGTCAACCCGAATGAGTCTTTGACCCGAGCCACTTGTACCTGAAAGGGAATGAATCTTAAGTAGAGATGGATGAGCGAGTAGTGTTCGATCGAGTAGGTGTTCGATCGAATACTATGGTATTCGAAATACTCGTACTCGATCGAACACTACTAGCTGTTCGAAGTTTAAGGTTCGATGCAGAACCAGCGTTGATTGGCAGAATGCTATACATTCTGCCAATCAACGCTGGTTCTTCTCTTACCTTTAGAAGTCTTCTCCGTGCAGCGTCCCCGCGGCATCTTCCGGCTGGAATTCACTCTGCCTAGGCATGCACAGTCGGCTCTGCTCAGGTGTCGGGCCGGGCAGAGCCGACCGCGCATGCGCAGTCGGCTCTGCCTAGGCCCCGATGCCTAGGCAGAGTGAATTCCAGCCGGAAGACGACGCGGCGCCGGGAGAAGATTTCAAGGGGAATCCAGCCCGACCGTCACTCGTGGACTTGGTAAGTATAATTTTATCAAATTTTGCGTACCCCTGAAATGAGCATTTCCCCCCATAGACTATAATGGGTTTGAAATCCCTTCGAACAGCCGAACAGTGTGCGGCTGGTCGAATTGGATTTGGAACCTCGGACATTTTAGTGTTCGCTCATCTCTAATCTTAAGTTTACCCTAAATCTTGGACAACCTTTAATATTATGAGAAAAGTCCCAGTGACTGCTGAGCGTTGCCCGTTGAATTACCGGGCCTTATAAATTATTTCCCATCTGGATGGCTTTCCCATTCCTATTTTTCAATCACTTCGTACGGATAAATTTATTATTACACCTCCCTATTAATCCCCATGTTTAGGCGACAATTATTGGCACTCTTTGGAGATGAACCTAAAGTTACGTAAAAAAAGGGGAAAAAAAAGATCAATAAAGCAAAAAAAAAGAGTGCGCCAGCACTTTTATTGAGTATCATCAAATACTATGACATTACTATAAAACGTTTTTCATGATTGTATCCCTTTAAAGTAATTGTCTTCAAAGTTAATTAAGCTTAATTGTTGTGAATTGTACAATGAAGAGGATTTTGAAAGAGCCGGAGACCAATGTCATCCTTTTGAATTTGGGCACCTAATTAAAACCGCGGGACTTTTTGAGTAATAGGTCATGTCTGCAATGATAACTGATAGAACTCAGATTGGTATCAACATCATATATGCAAAGTGCTGGGTGTGCATATATTACTAATTATACAGATAGCTCCAGGTCTTATTAATTGATTCATATATCATATACCAGAACAAAAAGATTCCGCGCCTATTGTTTTTCGTCCTCCATCGTAGTTAACCTTTGGTAACTTGTAAATCAGACTCATCTTTGACCGCCCGCCCAGTGACCGCTACACGTTACATGGAATTGCAGGCTCAAAGGGATGGGAACATATCGTATATAAACACAAAGATACTCATAAAAGCATAGAACTATGTGACGGAGAGTAGTTATATTTCTCATGGATGTTATTGAATAGAGATGAGCCAATCAGTTTGCAACTTTTGTGAATTCTGCAAAAAATTTTTTGAAAATTTTGGGTTTCGCCACCCATGAATCATCACTATAATATGTGGTTTCTATAAGTGGAGTCCTAGGGGAGATGTGGAAACATAAAAACACTAATACACACCTTTACTCACCTCTCCTGGGATTCTTCTCAGTCCTCTTCGGTCATCTTTTGGCTTCCTGAGTGATGTCCCAGGCCCCGATGGGGTGCTGAGGCCTTTGAGAGTGACATGATGGTAAAGTACCTTGATGTCAGAGTGGTGGCCCACATGACCTTATCGTAGGCCTCAGTTGTCCTTCAAGCCTCATGACAACCACCCAATCACAGAGGAACCACCCAAGAAGCCAGAAGAGGCCAAAACACGGATGAAGCGGCACCACAACGGAGCCAAGGAAGGGTAAAGGAAGGGGAATATAAATGTGTATTATGTTTATGCACCTCTACTTGGTCTCCACCAAGAGTTGGAGTGTCAGCAAGGGAGGCAGAGGAATAAGAGTTTGGGCCTTCCTAGCTTCTCTCCACCCAAGTAGAGGGCCCCGGTGAATAGGGGTGAATATTACGGTAGTAATAAAGGGAATGCACTGGTAAGCTTTATTACTCCCTGGACACAAAAAACCCCACTTTAATCATTGAAAAGTTAAAGGGGTTTTCCAGGGTAATAAAATTATTCCTAAAATAGTTGAACAAGGAGATTCCCCGGTGCAATCCACTTCTTGGTGACTAGCCTCAGCTAGTTTACGTCATGACAAAGGAATTGAAGAGCAGGGTGAAGTCTGGAGCTGACTATTTCCTACGTCAACTGGATATCATGTACTCCGAAAAGTCATCTCAGCCCCTAACAGGGACAAACATTGGCTGTAGCTTTCACGTGATGACCTCATTGACACCACCATTGTGGCCAGTCATTGGCTGCCATGGTTTGGTGTTTGCCTGTTCATTTGATTCTATTTTCTGACTCTTTACCATCTTTATTCCACTCATGAACATGCTCAACAATGACCAAATTGGCCGTACTTTTCATCTTCTATAATAATGATAATTTTTTGCACCTTTTTTGTTTTACTAGCACTGCACTCCCGGGAGGATAAAATTGCCCTCCCCCCCCCCCCCTCCCAAAAAAAAAAAAAAAAAAAGAAAAGAATGATTTTTGCATTCCATGTGATTAACACAAGATACTCTTTTGTTGTCTCTATGGTCGACATTAGAGATGAGTGAACAGTAAAATGTTCGAGGTTCGATATTTGTTTCGAGTAGCCCCTCAATATTCGACTACTTGAATCGAATATCGAAGCCTATTATAGTCTATGGGGGAAGAATGCTTGTTTCAGGGGTAGGCAACATTCGATCAAATAGAACTTACCAAGTCCAGGAGTGAGGGTCGGGCTGGATCCTCTGAGAAGTCTTCTCCTTGCAGCGTCCCCGCGGCATCTTCCGGCTTTGAATTCACTCTGCCAGGCACCGTGCCTGGGCAGAGCCGACTGCGCATGCCCGCACTACAAAAAAATGGCCGCTTACAGTCAAAGCGGCCATTTTCTTGTAGCGCAGGCATGCGCAGTCGGCTCTGCCCAGGCCCGATGCCTGGCAGAGTGAATTCAGAGCCAGAAGATGCCGCGAGGACGGTGCGCGGAGAAGACTTCTAAAGGTAGGAGAAGAACTAGCGTTGATTGGCCGACTGTATAGCATTCGGCCAATCAATGCTGGTTCTGCATTGAATATTTCCATTCGAATAGCGAGTAGTATTCCATCGAGTACGAGTATTTCGAATACCGTAGTATTTGATCGAATACCTACTCGATCGAATACTACTTGCTCATCTCTAGTCGACATCCCTTTCTATCCAGATTTCTTTTAGACATTCCTCTCCCTAATTTGCTTGGATACTGAACGCCCCGCCAATCACTCCTCCTCTCTCTCACTATCTCTGTGCAATTTACATTACGTGCCCACCGAGGTTTTTTTTTTTTCTCAATATCATTTTTGCAAAAATTATTATTGCTTTTAGTATTTGAAATATGCTTCAAACAGGATTGTAGATTTATGAAATTCTCTAAGAGCATTTATGTCTAGCATAAAACAATTGCTGAGTTATGTTTTATATCATTTTTAAATAAATTGAAGTCGTTTTGTCCCGGGATGAAGTGATTTTGAATTCATGGAAGGGATTTCTAGTGACTCACAGAGGCCTCTCTCAGCAGTGCCAAGAAAATCGAGACATCCGTGTCCTGACGTGCATATTGAAGAACTCGTTTTGGCAAATATTATATCTGTGTTGCAGAAGGTTGTTACAGCCAATTATAAATTACCTCATTCAAAAATATGCCTTGTAGAAGAAGAGAAAGTTTGGCTGGAACTCTGATCTTACAATTATAGCGACGTAATTTTTTTAAGGCTCGCTATAGAGATTTTTTGGCAGTACAGTAGTCACTATTAGTTAATGTTGTCTTTTTTTAAAGGGGAATATGTTGCAAAAACGCTTCTCTAGGTGGAAGGTTTTATTTGTTCAAAAAGTTGCAAAGTTGTGGAAGCCCAAAACTAAGGCTAGATTCAGATGTCCGAAGTGCAAAAAGTCAATTTTTCATGGCCATCTTGGACTCGCTTTCATGAATCCCACATACATTTCAATGTATCGTTTGGAGGGATCTGTGAAATTGCCAAAAATTGGACAGGACTAGAGATGATCGAACAGTAAAATGTTCGAGGTTCGATATTCGTTTCGAGTAACACCTCAATATTCGACTACTCGAATCGAATATTGAACCCTATTATAGTCTATGGGGGGGAAAATGCTTGTTTCAGGGGTAGGCAACATTCGATCAAATTATACTTACCAAGTCCACGAGTGAGGGTCGGGCTGGATCCTCCGAGAAGTCTTCTCCGTGCAGCGTCCCCGCTGCATCTTCCGGCTCTGAATTCACTCTGCCAGGCATTGGGCCTGGGCAGAGCCGACTGTGCATGCCCGCACTACAAGCGTACATGTTCAGTCGGCTCTGCCCAGGCCCGATGCCTGGCAGAGTGAATGAAGAGCCTGAAGACGCCGTGGGGAAGCTGCACGGAGAAGACTTCTAAAGGTAGGAGAAGAACCATTGACGTTGATTGGCCGACTGTATAGCATTCGGCCAATCAATGCTGGTTCTGCATTGAACTTTTCCATTTGAATAGCGAGTGGTACTCGATCGAGTACGAATATTTTGAATACCGTAGTATTCGATCGAATACCTACTCGATCTGATGGGGTCCGTGTGGTTTCCACTCGGGGTCCACATGGAACATGCAGAGAGAAAAATCCTGCAAGCAGTGCTAAACACACGGACCCCATTATAGCCTATGGGGTCTGTGTGCTTTCATTGCTTACCACTTGTCAATACGTTCGGTATTCCATTCAGGGGTTCACCGAGTGGACTCCCTCAACCAATACCAAACGCAGATGTGAGCCATACAGATTAGATCTGATTGATGATGGGGTTAATCGTAAGAAGCATCCCACCATCAACGCTAACAACTAAACTTCCCGATCACGGCTAAAAACTGAGTAGTCTGTGCAAATTGACTGATAATTGTCCAAAAGTGGTCGATCATACCAACTATTAATATTTATGGCCAACACCCAAATGAAAATGTCCCCGGCATTAATATGACAAATCGTCCAACAAAAATACCCATATTGACCCACAAAAATCTATTGCATACGGCCAACCTAAGGGGTCTGAAAGTTCCCCCTACCCATTAGAAGAGAAGCAGAAATATAAATTACACAACAGTTGAGAAGTTTCCTCTAGGTTATGCAGAGTCCCATAATCCAAAAATTTCCTTATAGGTTGGTCGCTCATGAAAGTGAGCCTGTGTCTAAGGTAGGACAATTAGAGCGTGAGCTCTGCTGGGAACAGGGGCCCTGATCTCTGTATAGAGCTGCAGAATATGTGGATGCCATCTAAGCAACAATAAAATAACGGGCCCTGAAAGTAAATTTTTGGCGGTCCCACTTACCGCAGTCTCTGGCTGAAGCGGTGTAAAATCTGTTATGCTTCCGTAAGCCGGCCAGAGTCTAGAGAGAAAAAGACGTCCCCTTGATTAAAAACCCTAGAAAGGTTTCTCTCGGGCTTGTTAGAGGATAGACCTGCGAGTGGCAGGGGTGTACCGGAGCACTCATGCAGAGGTAAATATTCAGCATATGTATGTGCAGTTGGAAAATCATTGTCTTGCAGAGAATTCAGAAAATTGGTCCCTAATGGCCTGAGCTTTTTGTCAAACAGACTTGATTATAAGACTGGGATCACAATGCAACACCTTCAGAGTGGATGAGAAGAATAGATAACTAATCTGGCACCCGTATGATATTCCAGAACCATAGCCTCTCGTATAAATTGTGCTATTTCTTCGATATAATGCATACAATTACCTCAAGAAAGGGAAAGTCCTCATATATTGAATTTCCTAGAATATTCCTATTGACTAACACCACAAATTTTATCATTCGGATGTTAAGTTCTCGAATTGCCTGGTTATCTGGAATTACGTAAAAACCAAAAGCGGAATTCTGAGAGGAAATAACCAATCAAAAAATAAAAATAAAGCTAAACAAATAAATGTATCCTTTATAGGCCTGGGAATGTGAAGATAGTATCCTATTAGTGAATTCTAAGTCCTGTATGGGGCAGCAAATGGCTACAAACATCGGGGTAGGTTTCTCCTCTATTGTGACATGGACCCTATAGGCACTGGCAGGGGGTTAACCATGGCTTTCTGCCGCCTGAAGCGGATGTCAGAAAGCCGCCCCCCCCAGAGGAGGGGCGGAGCGGAGGGGGTGGGGCGGAGTGGAAGGGAGCCGGACGGGCGCCGAGCAGAGCGAGAGTCTTTAGCAGGCAGAGAGCAGGCAGGGAGAGGACCTGCTCTCTGCCTGAGCGTGAGGGGCGGCCGCTGGAGCAGTGCTGCTCCAGCGGCCTCCCTAATCCATCGCTCAGTGACGGTGACCCTAAGCCAGTCCAGGACAGCTTGTCCTGGACTGGCATAGGTCAGCAAAAATGCCACCCTCCCCGGGGCCCTGGCATAGCGCCGCCTGAAGCGGTCGCTTCAGGTTGCCTCATGGGAGGTGCAGCACTGGGCACTGGCTAGACTGGGATGAAGACATTAAGAAATCTTTCCCTTCTTCACTCTTAAACCCAGAAAGAGGCGTAGACCTTACAGTTAGAATCCCCAAAATAAACACCAATTGTCGACAGGTACGTTGTAGTAAGGTCAGGAATGGAGTCAAGGCTTGTCGATGGGGAAGCCGTCAGGGTCAGGCTTAGGTGTAAGCTAAGACAAAACCATAGATGACTAGCCACGAGTGTAAGCACAGGTACTAGGTGGCAAATCAAAGAACAAAACAGGAGTCAGTAACAAGGTCAAGATCGACAAATAGCAGCGGAAACAATAGCTAAACAATTGAACGGACCTTAAAGGTGACCTTTCATCGGCTTTCTCGTTATGTGCCCCAAGGTGCCGTTACCAAGAGCTCTTCACTGCCAGAAGGGCGGTCCTGACAGTCTAACTGGGAACACCCCTCCTGACATTACTGTGTGAGGCGCTATACTGTGAGGGGCCGTTCCTTACCGCCTAGCCATGATGCTCGTACGTACTGTACGTAGACTAGTACTGGGGGGAGATTCCTCACTGCTCAGTCACTGGCTCAGTCCAGTATTCAATAGGGAATTCTCCCTAAGTCTTTATGGTCACAAAGGTTCAGAAATATGGCTACTTAATAGGAAATCACCAAATGTTACCTATGGCAAACCCATAAACAGCTCATTTCAATGAACAAGCTCTAGATGGCATGCCAAGTAACCCACCCCACCAAGCTCCCACTCCTCCGATTTCACAACTCATTGCTATAGGAACCTTACATTTGACTGTCCTTTATATGGAACTGTATCTTTTATCTAATTAATGTCAAGATTAAAGTCAACAGATAAACCCAAGGAGGGAGAAGAATCAGACGTGGCCGAGGCCATTCATTATCTCCTCTAACTTTCCACCAGGGTTATGATAATTCGTAGAAATGGCGTAGCACGCTCCGTTAATATGGTCATCTCCGGTAGTAAAGTTTAGCTCCCATCTGTAGACACCAGGCTTGTTTTGTACAGGATGTCATCCTTCTTAGGTCCGGTAATTAGTCATAAGAACATAGCAGATACTGAACACTGCGGTATAATGCAGCATGACAAATTACAGCGTCTCCTGTAGCCTTTGAAATGTCTTCGAGGCTCGGAGTCACTTGTAGCTCGGGCATTGTAGAAATGTGTGTTCGATTCACGGTACAAGAAGAAAGCGCTACCTCGAACATAAAGAAACGCAAAGCGCAAATGATGAAGAATTGTTTACAGGTCCAACGTTCCGGAATTTTCCATGAACGTCACATACACAACGGGAATATGAGGCTTAACCTAGACAAGCAGGTAACTCAGTTCTGGTGTTTTTGAGTCTGATTTTGGGAATTCTGTATTGTGAGGATCCCCCAGTGGTTACAAAGAGCGTCTCCCACTCTGGAGGACCTGTGCTCCTGTCCTGTATTGTGTAGACAACCATTCATATGACTGGGCACAGTGTAATACTTAATTTGTCCTTTGGGGGTGCTGTAGGGAAATGTATCACTTACGACCAGGTCACCTACATCAACATTATAAGACAAACTTTTAAAAACATCTTTGTAACACTTTGTTCGATTAACTGTTTCCTCTCATTTGTTTTACGTTTCCTCAATACTAAAAAAAAACTTTAAACAGTTAAAAAATTAAAATTACTTAATAAAAAGCCTTATGTATCATAAAAAAATCATCAACAATTATTTCTATACCCCTTTTTGAACCTGCATTGTCCGAAAAAAAACAAATAAAATGAAAATGTGTCTGGTCATGATCCAGTACAAGTGGCCCAATCGTGAAGTTGCATTCCCAAGGCCTAAAATATAGAAAAAAAAGAAAAATAAATGTATCAACTCCAGATATCTTCTTCCGTATCTGTCTCCTTGACTGGACATGTCCTCAAACGTTTATCACAAGTTAAGCAGATTTTTTTGGAAAACAATATGATTTTGAGATATTTTATCACAAAGTGATATGCTAACTATCCTATATGTGTCTATGTGTGGCCACCCAGTGGTTGTGTTGTGCACTGCAAGCTGTCAAGACTTTTGTTACTATGTCGTAATATTGAATTGGTTTAATGGGAAATTGGAATCCTTAGTGAAAGGAGAGATCACTTATATGTGGACACCTCTGTTGCATCCATGTGCCTGTGTATTCTGTATTCCATGGTATATAACATAATGTGTTTATATGTTTTCTGTTTTCTTTATTTGTATCTCTTTGAACCAACCTTTGTTACTAGATGTCTACAATCAATGGGCTGTCTCTTCTTTTTGGGAGTGTTCTCCAATGACAACTTGTTTATAAACAGTATTCATCAGGGCAGCCTGGTAGTAAATGTTTAATTTTCCAACAGTGCCTCCACAGGGAAAATGAGGTATTGTACAAGTTCCATTGCAAATATGTACATGTACACTCACCGGCCACTTTATTAGGTACACCATGCTAGTAACGGGTTGGACCCCCTTTTGCCTTCAGAACTGCCTCAATTCTTCGTGGCATAGATTCAACAAGGTGCTGGAAGCATTCCTCAGAGATTTTGGTCCATATTGACATGATGGCATCACACAGTTGCCGCAGATTTGTCGGCTGCACATCCATGATGCGAATCTCCCGTTCCACCACATCCCAAAGATGCTCCTCTATTGGATTGAGATCTGGTGACTGTGGAGGCCATTGGAGTACAGTGAACTCATTGTCATGTTCAAGAAACCAGTCTGAGATGATTCCAGCTTTATGACATGGCATTGCATTATCCTGCTGAAAGTAGCCATCAGATGTTGGGTACATTGTGGTCATAAAGGGATGGACATGGTCAGCAACAATACTCAGGTAGGCTTTGGCGTTGCAACGATGCTCAATTGGTACCAAGGGGCCCAAAGAGTGCCAAGAAAATATTCCCCACACCATGACACCACCACCACCAGCCTGAACCGTTACCGATACAAGGCAGGATGGATCCATGCTTTCATGTTGTTGACGCCAAATTCTGACCCTACCATCCGAATGTCGCAGCAGAAATCGAGACTCATCAGACCAGGCAACGTTTTTCCAATCTTCAATTGTCCAATTTCGATGAGCTTGTGCAAATTGTAGCCTCAGTTTCCTGTTCTTAGCTGAAAGGAGTGGCACCCGGTGTGGTCTTCTGCTGCTGTAGCCCATCTGTAGCCTCAAAGTTGGACGTACTGTGCGGCGTTCAGAGATGCTCTTCTGGCTACCTTGGTTGTAACGGGTGGCTATTTGAGTCACTGTTGCCTTTCTATCAGCTCGAACCAGTCTGGCCATTCTCCTCTGACCTCTGGCATCAACAACGCATTTCCGCCCACAGAACTGCCGCTCACTGGATGTTTTTTCTTTTTCGGACCATTCTCTGTAAACCCTAGAGATGGTTGTGCGTGAAAATCCCAGTAGATCAGCAGTTTCTGAAATACTCAGACCAGCCCTTCTGGCACCAACAACCATGCCACGTTCAAAGGCACTCAAATCACCTTTCTTCCCCATACTGATGCTCGGTTTGAACTGCAGGAGATTGTCTTGACCATGTCTACATGCCTAAATGCACTGAGTTGCCGCCATGTGATTGGCTGATTAGAAATTAAGTGTTAACGAGCAGTTGGACAGGTGTACCTAATAAAGTGGCCGGTGAGTGTATATACTCATCTATAAGTCATAGATGGGGATCTTGACAGCTTTCTCCCTTCTTGACTTGGCAATATAGTTTTTTTTTTTTTTATGTAGATTGTGAGCCTCATATAGCGATCACAATGTACTTTTTTTTTCTTTTTTCATTTGAGTATGTCTTTGTAGAATGGGAGGAAATCCATGCAAACACAGGAGGAACATACAAACTCCTTGCAGATGTTGTTCCTGGCGGGATTCGAACCCAGGACTCCAGCATTGCAAGGCTGTAGTGCTAACCACTGAGCCACCGTGTTGTCTCTCAATATAGTGTTTGAAATGAGTTTTCTAAACTAGATAATTTTTGTGAAAACACAAAAAAAGACATAAAAAAGTTCTGCTGTAGTAGTAAAATTTTAATTTACTGAATCAGTCCAGGTTACATAATGCAGAAGTTCGTCACACACAACTTAGAGATACATTGTATTCTGCTGGGCAGATACAGTGATGGACAGATAAGATAGATAGACAGATAGAGAGAGACAGAGAGGGGGATGGATAGATAGATAGATAGATAGATAGATAGATAGATAGATATGAGATAGATAGATAGATAGATAGATAGATAGATAGAAGATAGATAGATAGATAGATAGATAGATAGATAGATAGATAGGAGATAGATAGATACATAGATAGATAGATAGATAGATAGATAGATAGATAGATAGGAGATAGATAGATAGATAGATAGATAGATAGATAGATAGATAGGAGATAGATAGATAGATAGATAGATAGATAGGAGATAGATAGATAGGAGATAGATAAATAGATAGATAGATAGATAGATAGATAGATAGATAGATAGGAGATAGATAGATAGATAGATAGATAGATAGATAGATAGATAGATAGGAGATAGAGATAGATAGATAGATAGATAGATAGATAGATAGATAGATAGATGATAGATAGATAGATAGGAGATAGATAGATAGATAGATAGATAGATAGATAGGAGATAGATAGGAGATAGATAGATAGATAGATAGATAGGAGATAGATAGATAGATAGATAGATAGATAGATAGATAGATAGATAGATAGGAGATTTTGACCAACATGGCTGCCTCGCCTGTATATGCAGGAACGGGATGTTCTTTAAGAAAGTGATTTAGCAGAAGCTGTAGAAATCCTTCTCCTCCGCGCACTGTCTCTCTGTAACACCTGTGTAGTATCTGTAGGGAAGGGAACGAGATCCAAAAGGACAAAGGAGTCTAAGATAATGTATCCTCTCAGCAGACATGTGGCAGGGCTTCGGTCGATCCACATATGCCAACACAACTGTGCAAGGACACTGCCAGAGAACCAGATGCCATCTTGGAATGAGTTCCTTCCTAATAGCCCCGTGACTGCCCACATAGTGCGGGAGGAAAGTTACGAGTTCAGACAAAATAAATGATCAGGCCAAAGATGGCAGAAAATTTCCAGAATTTCTGAGATGCCTACATAGTAATACATGGAGGGGATATACTGTATATTCTTATCCTTATCGAACAGTATTCTTTATGTCTGTTTGAGTTAACTATCTCTAAACTAGAAACGGAATCATAACTATATAAGGACTGTGCAAATGTTTTAAGCAAGTGTGGGGAAAATGCTGCAAAGTAAGGTTGATGGTTTATGTTTGTCAAGTAGTGAAGTGAATGAAGAAAAGAGATATGTAAATCCCATCAATATTCGGTGTGACCTTTGCCCTTTGCCTTCCATCAGTTCTTCTCGGTACCTGCAGACAGTTTTTGGCAGAACAGGGCAGGGAGCTTGTTCCTGCTGCCATCTTGGAGAACTAACACACACTTCTGAGTACAAGGGTACATGTGGACTAATAAGTATAATGACACGGGGGCTAATAAGTATGATACAGGGGCTAATGGGTATAATGACATGGCTCAGTGATGGATTAGATGACTTCCTATCACATTGGCCCTACAATGGGTGTTGAAGGTCCTATGTATATGGCAGATACTGAGGTTGATGGCAATCTCATACATGGCTTCTTCTGCTGATGGTTAGATTCTATGTCCAAGCAGCCCCCTGGCATCCAAATACTTAATTGTGACATCTCCCTATCCCTTTGCTTGTCAGTGGGTCCAGGATGAGGAGCTACAAGGTGGCCATGAAGGATGACTAACACTTTTTGTCTCAGGCCCCTATTCTTGCTACAACTTCTTAGAGTGTTTTGTCTCCTCTGTAGTATTTTTGATTCCTTGTCTCTTCGACATGGTCTTGGTTGGTTTGGGGACTCCACTTTGACAATCCAGTTATCATGTCCTTGTCTCTGGCCAAGTCTGGACCTATTTTCTTACCACAACTTCCTAGTGTGTTTTGCCCCCTTCTTGATTCCTTCTCCCTTTGACATTAGAAGTATTGTTGTTCTTCCACCTATGTATTGATAAGGAGAATGAATAATCTGGTATATATAATATAATGTATCACTTCCTTCTCTGTAGCCTTGTCCTAGCCAAGTACTAACCTATTTTCTTGCTACAACTTCCTAGTGCGTACTTTTGCTTCCTTACGTGTTTTTTTTTTATCTCGCTTTTTTTCACCTTTGACCTTGGATATTTTTTGACCTTCCTTGTGTTGGCTGTTTTGGTTCTCCCAGTTTGTTAATACATCTTATCTCATGAGGTCTTTCCCTTCCTTGTCTTGAGAACTTGGCAAAGTCTGATTCTATTTTCTTGTTCCAACTTCCCATTGTGTTTTGTCTTCAAAATGTTTTTGGATCTCTTGTCCCTCTGGCCTATTCAATATGACTAGGGTTGAGCCATCGGGAAAGATCGGATCCTGCTCGGCGATTGAGCAAATTTCACGATCAGGATTGGCTGGAAAATGATTGGAAATCGGATTTTAAAATCGATCCTGAAATCTCAAGATCGGCTCAACCCTACATATGACCTTCATTGGAGGCAAAAGTTGAATTCTGGAGCTCCAATGCAACCACAATGTAACATGGTCCCGTAACTTCCATGTCCATTTGGGAGATGTGCCTTTGCCCTTGGCCTTGCGTCCTAGAAGCCATTGCTACTTAGTTACTCCTCTTCTATCCTCTTCCTTGATGCTGTCGTAAGTCGGTCTGACAGATACTTGGCAAAGTACTTGGCGTACGACTGTTCTGTTACATTAGTAACAGTAGAAGGTTTTGGGGGGGGGGCCTTGGGGTATGTTGACAAACTTGATTAAACTCCTTAGCACCTAGAACCAAATTTATTTGCAAAGTTGCCTTTGATTTTGTAAGAATTGTGTTCACATTCTATTCAATATTGTTTCCTTCCTACATTACAGCCGGAACGTCGACATTCTACAAATATACCGAAATCTGACGGGCCATACTGAGAATTTTTCTGTAATTTTTCCAATTAACTTTCAGAAGTCTTTGTATTGTGGGAAAGTCAGTAATAAATAAATGAAGTGTTGGCTTTCAGGGATGATTTAGAGCAGGTCAGTGTATAAATCAGGTGTCTGTGACCGGAGATCGCACAGGATTTTGATAAGTGACTTTACCCTTTGACCTCCCCAACAACAACACAGCCCTGATGAATGTCTCTACGAGCACATATATGTGAAGCACGCATATGGACATACGTGTACTCATGTGATCTACAAAGGTGGGCTTAAAGGGATTCTACCATTAGAATCAATTTTTTTCTCACTGACACATAGGGATAGCCTTAAGAAAGTCTATTCTTCTGCTACTTTTAGATGTCTTCTCTGCACCGTTGTTCGGTAGAAATGCCAGTTTTCGCTGGTATGCCAATGAGTTCTCTCGCAGCACTGTGGGTGGCCCCTAGCACTCAAACAGCATTGGGGGCGGACCCAATGCTGCGAGAGAACTCTCCAAAGCCGCCTCTATCTTCTTCAGGATCAGCCTCTTCACGCATCTTCTTCCGGCGCTGGTGATCAAACTTCTAGGCCTCGGGCAGAGCCGATTGCGCATGCCCACAGGCCACAAGAAAATGGCTGCTTACTTACTGTGTAAAAATCTTTATAATATTTTCTATAATGTGGTAGACGGACAAATACCCCAACCCCCTGGCACCAGGGCACATGTGGATGCATTTTGCAGTCAGAGTACTATCCAGGGGATCTGTGAAATAATAAAATACTTAGTCTGAACATGATCTATGAGGTCATGACCTTAAAGGGGTTGTCCAGGGAGTTTTATTTTACTTATATGCTCTTATTTTTTTCATACTGGACCTGAGGGTTCTTTTGCCAAATTATATGTGATTACAACCAGCACCTCCCTCCTCCCTCTGGGTCGCCCTACCTCCTCCTTCCATTCCCATTTTCACTACTAGTTACCTATGTTATGGGCCTGTCTATATTATAGTCTGCCAGTACCTATAGAAAAGATAACGTGGTGAAAACGGGAGAGGAGGTGGCGTGTTCCTCTACGAGGTCCGGGTGCTGGTTCCGATCATGTGATCCACAGTCTGAACCAGTCTAGTGCCGAGTCAGTATAATAAAACACCCTGGACAACCCCTTTAAGGGTAAGTTCACACATGAATTTTTTGGACTGGAATTTGACACGGAGGCTGCCTCAGATTCTGGTCCAAAAAATGGCTAGCCGCGACTGGATGCCGATGCAGTGCAGCGGCATCCAGTCGTGGCATTCCACTCCGGATTACTCGGGAGGGAGGTGTTGGGAGGCGGATGTCCACGGGGCAGGTTGCTTCTTTTTTCCGCAAGTGGAAATGACCGGCTCCCATTGATTTCAATGGATGGGGGTTTTTTTGAGCCAGATTCTGACGCGGATTCCACGTCAAAATCCAGCCCAAAAAACCCAGTGTGAACCTGGCCTAAGAGATCCTGGCACAGCTGTGGATGTGTTCTACAGAACAGTCCCTCAAAATTCTACAATCCTCCATTTCTACTACGACATCCGTGAACGCTATATTTGTGCCCCTTCAGTTTCTTCATTAATGGGGTCTCTGAACCAATATCATGCCCACATCTGCATTCATTCCATTCCATTCCATTGAAATTCCTGGTGCAAGCAGCACTTTTCACTTTGCATTTTTCGTCGGGAACCACATGGACCCCATTATAGTCTATGGAGTCTGCGCGTTTCCTTAGGTAACCGCTTTTTTATATGGATAAGTTTCCAATCAAGGGGTGTCCAAGTACACTCCCCAAAATCCTAACTCAGATGTGTACCGGGCCATATCCTTTTTTTTTTTTTTTTTGCAATTGTTATATTCGCAAAGCTTTACATTCAACAAAGCGGAAACTCGGTCAATTTCGATTTCGCGTCTCAGCATTTTTTTCCGAGCTCCCTTAAACCGCCAGAAGTTTTCTTCACTTCAGACTTCATCATTAATTGACTCCAAATCAAGAATAGCAATAACCACGGAGAAAAAGCTCATTTAGCAAATCTCGGCTGCGTAACTTGCAAAGTCAGAGCGCCCGGCGAGCAGCCTGCCCGTTGTTAGTGTGAGATAGGAAGTTCTCGTGAGCGATGCCATTTACCGCGTCGACCATAGAACACCCCGCTCTGTAAACACCGCAGAACATTAGTCCATTTGTAATTTAAATGAAGACAATACATCAGCTGGAAACCGAGCGAAAAAAAAAAAAAAAGAAGGTTAACAAGATGATAAATTCGTCATGTTGTTCTGATTTTTTTTTTTTCTACGGGCAAAAAGATTAAAAAAAAAATTGAAAAAAAAATTGCAACGTCTTCTTCGAATTTCCAAAGCAAAAAAAATGAACAATTTTTCCTACCTGGGGCCGTCCTGCCGGCTGAATCTGCATTCTGCAAGCGAGCTAATAAATGCTACTTAATTCATGTTTCCTTCTCTCTTGGGGGCTGCTTGCAGATTTACCCGGCAAAGGAAGCATCCTGTTACGTCTTCTAAATAATTGATGGATCCCAGTCTGAGCAACCCAAACAAAATTCTGAAAATAGTCTCACGTGAAATGATCACTTTTTTTTTTTGCAACTTTTTTTTTTTTTTTATTTGGTCAGCAACAGTAAATTATTATTCCGTACGTCCCGGACGGCGGCGGCATAAATAGAGGAATTGAAATGCAGAAATGGATTTACTTACTCAGAACATGACTGATGAGCTTTGGTATTCAACAAAGAGACTAATTGGTGTAGGGAGGGTTGGTCTAAGTCCGCGGACCTTATTATTTCACACTTTTTTATTTTTTTTATTTTTGCATTCGTAGAAACAAAAAAATTACATTTAATAGCATTTGCGGAAATGTCAGAGCTCCGGTTTGGAATATTTTCCCCTTTATACTGGGAATTATTTTGTTAAAAATGTCTATTTTATGTATCGCTGCTGTAATGATTATTTTAGAATATTTTTTATTATCCTATTAATATTATAAATGTGAAAGTTTGTGAGTTTGGATGTTTGTGGGTTTCGATGTTCGGATGTTTGTTAGTCAATCACGCAAAACCCGCTCGACCGATTTGGCTGAAATTTTCCACAAACATAGTTAATACACCCCATTGCGCAATAGGCTACTTTTCGTCACAATAGCTTACATACGTTTTTCCTAGGACTCGCACAAAACCCAAACTCACATCATTATCTCTGCAATCTCACACACTTTGGACCATAGCAAGCTGAAATTTTCCACAAACATAGTTACTACACTTGATTGCGCAATAGGCTACTTTTCGTCACAATAGCGCACATACGTTTTTCCCAGGACCCCCACAAAACCCAAACTCACATCACTATCTCTGCAATCTCACACACTTTGGACCATAGCAAGCCACAAAATTCATATTACCCTCTACAGCAGAGGTCAGCATGCCAAGAGTGGCACTCCTGCCATATTTCACTGGCACACCAGCAGCACAGGACCTGCAAGAGTTAAATGCAGTCAGAGTCTCTTCAGTGCTCTGCTAGAGCTCAAGCATAAGGACACTCCCCTTTGAGAGGGGTGCAGGAAACCCAGGGGGTGGAGCTTAATCACTCAGGTCTGTGCCTGCTATAGTGGTCTACATCCTGCTAACATTCCCCGAGGAGAAGAGGAAGCTGCTAGCAAAGTGAAACTGAAAAACACACAGGTACATAGGATTACTGTTCTCAATAATGTCCGGCATTTGGGGTTATTAGTTTAGTCTTAGTAACTCCATGTGCCTCACATTAATAGGAATAACCCCCATCATGTCCCTCATATTAACCCCTGTGTGCCTCATATAAAGGTTACTACTATGTGAGACATATGGAGGTAATAATAAAAGACCTCAATAATGAAGATACTTAATTATTACCTCCAAGTCTCTCACATATCAGTAACTCTTACACAAGGGTTAATGTGAGGGACATGATGGGGTTAATTGCTATTAATAAGAGGCACATGGAGTTACTACCAGGGGCGGATCCAGGGCCGGGCGAGCTTAGCGGGGCCCCGCGGCCCGGCCCTAACAAAATGGTCCCGGTCCGCCTCGGCATAGTCGGGCAAGTGCCGGGGCCCACAGAGCCTCTGGGGGCCCCCCGGCACTTGCCTGTCAGGATTTCAGCTCATCGGCGTCCGTCCGCCGATGAGCTGAATACATACGCGATGCAGGAGCTGTGAGATCAGCTCCTGCTTTAAAGCTCCGGCCCGGCTTGCGTGTGTAGGCGCGATGACGTCCTCACATCACGCTTACACACGCAAGCCGGGCCGCAGCTAAGCAGGAGCTGATCTCACAGCTCCTGCATCGCGTATGTGACTGGAGTGAGAGAGAGGAGCGTCGGGGGAACGAGGGAAGGTGAGTGATAGAAGGTGAGTGATGTAAGTGTTTGTTTTGTATTACATTACATATTAAGGTGAAACATAATGAAGGGGGCCCATGAAACGGGGGGGGGGCAAATGAAGGGGAGGGGGGGAATGGCATGACACTGGGGAAGATGAAGGGGGTGGGGAGAGAACGGCATGAAACTGGGGACAGAGATGGAGGGGGCCCAAAGAAACTGGGGGGCAAATGAAGGGGAGGGGGGAACAGCATGACACTGTGGCAAATGAAGGGGGGGGAAGAACGGCATGACACTGAGGCAGATGAAGGGGGGAGAATAGCATGACACTGGGGTGGATGGAGGGGGGAGAACAGCATGACACTGGGGCAGATGAAGGGGCGAGAACGGCATGACACTGGGGCAAATGAAGGGGGAGAGAACGGCATGACACTGGGGCAAATGAAGGGGGGGAGAACGGCATGACACTGAGGCAGATGAAGGGGGGAGAATGGCATGATACTGGGGCAGATGAAGGGGGTGATGGCATGACACTGGGGCAGATGAAGGGGGGAGAATGGCATGACACTGGGGCAGATGAAGGGGGGGAGAATGGCATGACATTGGGGCAGATGAAGGGGGGAGAACGGCATGACACTGGGGCAGAGACGGGGGGGACATGAAACTGTGGGCAGATAAAGGGGGAGAATGGCATGAAACTGCGGACAGAGATAGAGGGGGGGGACATGAAACTAAGGGTAGATGAAGGGTGTATATGAAAATGGGGAGAGATGGAGGGGGGACATATAATTTACGGGTGACTGTAGGAGGATTATACTGTGTGGAATCACATGAATAATGAATGAGAATGGGCGGAGTCAACATAAAAGTGGGTGGGGCCTAATTTGCTGTGGCGCGCTGCGCGTAGGGCCCCGCCAAAGTCAATTGCCCAGGGCCCCGCAAACCCTGGATCCGCCACTGGTTACTACACTGTCATGCACAGGGCCAGACTTTATATTGCTTGCTCAAGAGTATCCTGTGCCCAAAACTTACATGTACTGGTGGCAAATAAAAAATCATACCATATCGTATATCCAAGTATATTCACTTGAAATAACTCTGTCCCAAAGACACTATAACAACACCGTATAGCAGCTGAAATACAAATTACATCCAACACAAAAGTCTCCTGTGCTCTCAGAATTACAGCAACAACAAGATACAAAGTTACATTTCATATCCCATACCTTATACACAGTACGAAAACCTTATCCGCGCCTGTATATACCCACTTCTACGATCACCGCAGACGAAGTCGCGGGTACCAGCTAGTTTACTAATATTTTAGATAGATTCTACCACGTACCTTTAGAATTCTTCTCCGCACCACCGTCCTGTAGACATCCCATTTTTTTCGGTATGCTAATGAGTGTCCAGACAGCACTGAGGGCGTACCCTGTGCTGCTTGAAGACTCTCCAGCACCGCCTTCATCTTCTACAAGCGCTCGTCTTTGCCACGTCCTCTGCAGTGTCTTCTTCCAGCAATCCTGTCTTCGGGATCTAAATACCGCGCATGCGCCCTGCACAATCGGCTCTGCTATCTTGCTATGCGCAAAGTCGACTGCGCATGGCCATTTGGCCATTTTCTTGTGGCCGCATACACAAGCATACGTATTTGTACAATGGGATGTAGCATGCGACTGTCAAGCAATTGCATTGGCGGGAAGATGCTGCAAGATAAGAATGTTTTGTGAATTAACAAAATGAAGTGAATGAAGAAAAGAGAAATCTAAATCCCATCAATATTCGGTGTGACCTTTGCCCTTTGCCTTCCATCAGTTCTTCTCAGTAGTTGCAAACAGTTTTTGGCAGAGCTGGGCAGGGAGGTTGTTCCCGCCGCCATCTTGGAGAACTAAGCCCAGATCTTCTGTGGATGTAGGCTTGCTCCAATCCGTCTGGCTCGTCATTTCACCCTAGACAGACTGGATGATGATGAGATCAGGGCTATATCTTCTAGGGGCCATGTCATAACTTCTGGGTGTAGGATTGCTCCAATCCGTCTGGCTCGTCATGTCATCCCAGACAGACTTTTAGACCAATATTGAGAAACAAATGTTATTGTTTGCATAATGAAACGTTGTAGAATTTTCCAGTACTCTTGTATCAGTTTCTCACAGTTGCCATTCGTTCTGCTTTATCCCAAAAATCAGTCCATGGTCATGTGATCTACAGTCCTTGGTCATGTGATGGACGCACAGGTACACAGCTAGTTACCATGTAGATGTCTAATTTTCACTCTGGGCACTGGGCACTCACCATGGCTTGTCTTTCCAGTTTCGTAGAAATCACTTTTCCACTTATGTTGTGAACACTTGGGGTCCATTCCTTATCGGCAGGATAGCAAAAGGTTAAAACCCTGTTTCCAACTGGAGCATACCCTTGGCAAAATGTATACCGCTCCTCCTCTCTCCTCCCTCTCCATGCACCCGTCACAGAGCATGCCCACTACATCATCCAATATGAGTCAATAAACATTTTTTCTGACTTACGCCCGGGTACCTGCTGTAAAGCCAATCTCCAGCAGATCGCTGTCACATAATCTTGTAAAGGAAATAAAAAGTACATAATAAGAAACTAAAATAGTATCGATAAATAATGACATACCTCCGCTTTAATGCAAATCAAAATGCAAATGGCCGCTTCCTTTACAGCTTTTCGGCAAGACATTTTAGCTGATTGAACAAATTATACGGCTTTGTTATTCTGTATCTGACAACTAAAGCTTTCTATTTTTCCGGTGCGGTGTAGTTAGCGCGCTATAATACTGTAATTCTTTATGGAAGGGCATAAAAAAAAACGTAAATATGTATAAAGGCGAGTAATTTATGACAGATTGCTAGAATTGTCCATATTAGTTGGAGCCGATGGAAGGACTGGGTTTCATTTCAACAGATGGTATTTGCCAGGAGTGAATTATTATTTTTTTTTCAGCGTTTATATCTGTAGGATGCTTTATGATCGTACTTGTTGAGTCGCTTCTATAGTAGTAGGCGGGGAAATCCTTTCAGAAGACCCCCCCCCCCCCCCCCTTAAAGGGATTCTATCATTAAAATATCTTTGTTCAGTACTACCATGTCGGAAGAGCCTTAAAAAAGGCTACTCTTCCCCTACCTTTAGAATTCTTCTCCGTGCCGCCGTTCCGGTGATATTCCTGCATTTCTCCATATGCAAATGAGTCTCTTATGCAGATGAGTCTCCAGACTGCAACAGCACAGGGGACATCCCCTGCGCTGCCTGAAGACACTCTAGCGACACCTTTCTTTTACAGCTGTGTCTTCTTTCACGTAAGAGATGCCGATACAGAGCTACTGAGCATGCTCAGTATGCTCTGTACTCCGTAGAGCCAAACAAGCGTATTGCGCATGCGCAGTACGCTCATGTAACAGCCACAGAATAAGACATACGCACAACCAACTGCGCATGTCCTGTTGGCCATTTTTCTGTGGCCGCTATACAAGTGAACGTAGTCTCGCCGGAAGAAGACGCAGGAGGACGCACGCGGTGGTGGAAGAAGGGTGTCGTTGGAGAGTCTTCAGGCATCACACGGGACACCTCCTGTACTGTTTGAGCGCAGGGGAACCAACTCCTGTACTGTCTGGAGACACATTTACAAATGGTAGAAAACTGGGAATATCACCAGAATGGCGGCGCGGAGAAGAATTCTAAAGGTAGGGGAAGAATAGCCTTTCTTAAGGCTAGTCCGATGTGGTAGGACTGAAAAAGGGATTCTAATGATTTAATCCCTTTAAGGATTTTTTCCGAAACCAATATTTTTCCTAATATACTGTTTGGAAGATTCTATAAGTAAAACACCTCTTTATCCCCCTCCGGACTACTTATTTAGACTGTTGACGGAGTGAGCAGTAATCTAGGCAAGCTTACAATAGGTTCACACATGGTTCAGGCTTCCATTCTTTGGGTCTACTTGGGGACCCAAAAGATGGAAACTCAATCCATTTAAAAAGTGGTTATCTTTGGAAACCTGTGGACCTCATAGACTATAAAGGGGTCCAATGGGTTTCCACCCAAAAAATGCAGAAGAAAAGTTCTGCATTTTCAAGCAGATTCAGTGACAGAAACCTCACATGGAGACTAGGCACAGGTGTGAACCTAGCCTGAGATATGGGCGACCCAGTCCTGCAAATTTACTGCAACTCACAAAGAGTTTTATCACATCTACATGTGAAGGAGACTCTTCAGCTCTATTCACATCTGCATTAGGGTTTCCATTCGGGAGTTCGCTTGGGATCCCCCAAATGGAAACCTACCTGCATAAAAACACGGTTACCTAAGGAACGCTGCAGACACCATAGACTATAATGGGGTCCATGCTGTTTCTGCTCAGTTTCCGCATGAAACCTGCGAAGAGAAAAGTTCTGCAAGTAGCAATTTTCTCTCCACATGTTTCGTGTGGAAACCGAGTGGGAACCACATGGACCCCATTATAGTCTATGGGGTCCACAGATTTCCTTAGGCAACCGCTTTCTTATCTGGATAGGTTTCCGTTCGGGAGGTCCCCAAGTGGACTCCCCAGACACCTGAACGCAGATGAGAATAGGGCCTAAGTAATTCCAACAAGTCTTGCGTCTTTTGGGGAATCCATTAAGACTGCTGTAAGAATTGCCTAGGTTAATAAAATCCCCCCCCCCCAATTGGATCCATCTTGGATCCTGGAAATCAAAAACTAGTGTGACCAAAAGCTAAAACATGACATTCATCTTTGAAGGACAGCTCTTGTCACCAAACAATCTAGACTTTCCTTTTTGGAATAGGTATTTTTGCACAGGAGAGGCGGTTGCTTCCGAGTGCAAATACGTGACACCTCAGCGTGTCCAGAGGAGCGTCAGGAAGGAGTTACACTTCCTAAGCAGATTTTTTTTTCCTCTTCTCATAGTTTTGAAATTCAAATTGAATGCAATTTTCAGCTCATTTGAGCCAGAATATACAGCTGCCGAGCTTCAGTGGCTCTTAAATTCGAACTCACAGGAGAAAACAGATATCATCTGTCGCACAGGGCAAGAAGGAGGAGGAGATTGCGAGCCGTTCCTTGCAGAAGCTGCGGCTGAGCCTCTCACACAGCAAGTGCACCGAGCCTGTCATTCAGAAAATAATTAGATAATCAATGGGATCTTGCAATCTTCTGGAGTCCGGCCAGAGAAGTCCCGCGCTGGATGCTGAATATTTTTGAGAACAGGGTTAGCGCTGTAGCTCAAGTCTATAGGACTTCTTCAGTCTTCTGGATCTAATCTAGGGATAGCTCAGACACATTTGCCACCAGCCTCAAACATATAAAACATATTCAAGTGTCATCAAATAAAAAATATTGTTTTGTAATACGGAAAGTTATCCAATTTACAAAAATATTCTCTGCGTTAAATCTTTGTGGTTTTCATGGTAAGACCATAGCGGGGTGGATTGTTACAGATATTCTCATTGCAAATACCGCATGGAATCATAGGCATGCTTATCTGGATTTGGAACAGGTTTGTTTCAAAAATTTTCCTATGGAAATTACGAAAAATAAAAAATACAAGGGTTCTGAAATCTGCAGTTACAGCAATATCCAAAGTAATACATTGCTTGTGGGTTTAGTTGTGAATTTTGACTTCCTCGTTGATGCCAATAGGGAAAATCTGCAACAGTCTGAGGCCTGGTTCACATCTGCATTCTGGAGTCCAGTTGGGGACCCCCCTGAATGGAAGACCGAACGCATTAAAAAGCGGTTAGCAAAGAAAGCACATGAACCCCATAGACTATAATGGGGTCCATGTGTTTTCCACGTGTTGTCCACACGAATCATGCGGAGAGGAAAGTAGTTCTTGAAAACCATGAAAGAGATCTAGAACTGATATATAAAGAATAACATTGGCCTTTCAATATTGGTCTAAAAGTGGCCAACCCCTTTAAGCCTAGATGAGAAAGGGTGTCACTGATCACAGGAGACTTGACCGTACACTTGTAAACTCAATCAGACCCCAGACCAAACATTGTTAATCAATCATATGCCAAGACAGACCCTGACCATTAATTCAGACCCCTAAAATGAATTAGGCCCAGACCGGACTAAAATAAGGAAAGCTCTATATATTTTATGCTTCGGGGTCCTTTGCACTTAATGGCATCACCTCACTTGCATGCTGTCGCCACGTCATTTACTTGCTGTCACATACTTTGGTCTCATGGCAGCTAGAGTCAGAATATTATGTGCCTGGCAGAAGTTCAACTCCTGGAGGCCAATCTGCTATCATAGACTCACTGGAAGAGACTACAGAAGAGTAAACCAATTTTCGCGTAGTGACCAGAATTTTTCAGATTTGGAAAACTACATTGACAACCGGTGTTTTTTTTTTTTGTATGTGTGTATGTGTGTTTGTATGTGAGTTTGCTAGTGGAGGCATATGAATAAATAATTTTTTCTTATCCCTCTTTTTTGTTTTTACTTCATTACTACTGCCTTAGTATCAGCCGCCCTTTGATTAATAATGTCCATTACTAAAGTGTATAGTTTTTGGTTTTTCCAATATAGGGTCAACTTTAGGATCTCCCGTTTTTCATAACCTACCAGATACAACAAACAGCAGTAAGCAAGAACTACCTGGGTAGGAAGGACTATGTCCCCCTCCCCTAGCTAACATAAGCTTATGGCCACCCCAGTATTCAACAATCACTTCCGACAGTAGGATCCTGGATGATACCCAGCTCTTCCTGGTTCTCCTGGTGGAGGTGGCTAATCTGATTGAGGGTTGGTGTTAGCCTTTTTGCTGGTTAACACTAAGCCCTACCTTAGTAATGGATGAAGTCGATAAAACCACAACCATAACTAAGGCAGGGGTAACAAAGTAAAAAAAAATAATAAAAAACACATCTGACTGTACAAATACTGAGGTCATGTAAGTCATAGATAGAGGAGACTATTTCCAGTAATGGATAGCTGTGACCATGCGGAGTGTTACTTACGAGTGCTCTACTTTATGTTTGCTCAGCATGGTTCTGATTAAAAAATCCCTAATCAATCAGCTGATCACTACAGATCCGGCTTCAGAAGACTGGTATTTCATTTTAACTGCAGTGGCCTCTGCAGGGGAATTGTTGTATTACATGTCATTCTTTATAATGCAAAGCTGCAATATAATATTGGGAAGACATAAAATAGCTAGTAGAGACGTCTCAAGACAAGGACCCTCCTCTATGATGTACGTTGGTTGTTGTGATGAGACAATTCCATTAACCATTTGATCCTTCTTTCTTATGCACAGATATTGCCTACCAGGAATTTACATTGCTTTGAGGTCTTCCAGAAGATTTTACTCATCTTTGACACTGTGCCTCTTCCCCAGAATCCCCTGTGTGGTAAGTAAGGTCTAAACTTTTTCAACCTTCTACTTGTTCAGTTTTGTAAAGTAGTAATTTAGTAACTAGTAGTAATGTAGTACTATTAAGTAATGTAGGTAACCAATTTCTGGGCTAGGGTTCTCTCACCTCACTTGGCTTACTTGTAGTGTCCGGTGCTCCAATGTAGTCCTCTTGCATCCTCCTGGTTGATGTCATGGTCCCCGGGATTCCACTGAAGTTTGGGATTTGGCATCAGTCATGTGGGAAGCCTCAACATCTTGACTCATTGAACCAAGCATCATGTTGATGAAGCACCCCCCATGACCTCTTAGGCCCAATTATGAGTCTCAATGGTACCCCAGGACTATTAATCTCACCCAGGAGGCTGGAGGAGGTCAAAAGGAACAAACTCTGGAGGCTACGAGACAGAAATGTGAAGGGAGGGGAGTATGACTACTTATTGTTTTTCCACAACTCTTTTGGGGCTCTGCTTATTAGACTCTAAGGTCAGAATTAGGATTGAGCCGATCTTTTTTAAAATCCGATCTTCGATCATTTTCCAGCCGATCCCGATTGTGAAATTTTGCTCGATCGCCGATCGGGATCCGATCTTTCCCGATACCGATCGCTCAACCCTAGTTAGAATATAATAATGATTCACAGTGGGAAAACCGAAAAATTTATGGTTTTGCCAGACCTGAAATTTTTGCAAACCCTGCTCATTACAAACTGATTTGCTCATCTCTACCTTGGAGGGGGTTGCCAATTTCCCTTCTCCCATACCTATAATCCAGCTTTCAAACTCCCCCAGAATCTTTGGCCAGTTCCCATTAAAAATGGGAGACCTCCCGGACTACCAAGAAAGTAAAAATTGATGTCAGAAACCTCCCAAACACCCGCACTTCATCTTGGTCTTCTTTGCATGGAGCAAGGATGTTTCCACTGATAAAACACACACATTTAAAGGATGGATCTTTGTATATCTGGTTGTGATTGTTCACTTTTACTTGGACAGTAGGACAGTCTTGCGTAACCTGGAAATCCGCACGTTTCTTACACTCCTGGTGTCACAGAAATGCTGGAACAGATGCATTAATCACATTAAGAGGCATTTTCTATATGCTCCTTTAATGCCAATCCGACTGCTTCAAGCATAAATCCCCTTTGCCGTCAATGAGAGATTTTCACTAGTGACGTCGAGTCTTTGGAGTCTTTGGCCCCAAATGCTCAGAAAATCTATTAATACAGGGCAGCCTGGTATCTCCATACTTGTTTGTATACTGTAATATAGGAGATGTACATAGGTTAAGGTCTATAAGTAACAATAATAATAATAGTAGTAATAGTAATAATAATAATAATAATAGTAGTAGTAATAATAGTAATAATAATAATAATAGTAGTAATATAAAAAATTATAATAGTAATAATAATAATAATAGTAGTAATAATAATAGTAATAATAATAATAATAATAATAATAATAATAATAATAATAATAATAGTAGTAGTAATAATAGTAATAATAATAATAATAATAGTAGTAGTAGTAATAATAGTAATAATAGTAATAATAATAATAATAGTAGTAGTAATAATATTAAAAATTATAATAGTAATAATACTACTACTACTAATAATAATAGTAGTAGTAATAATAATAATAATAATAATAATAATAATATGACTATAAATATGACTCATCTTTCCTTCTTATCTGAATGATTTCAGTAGGTACTCAGTACACAAGCAGTGCCTGGTTACAGTGAAGTCTATGGAGAGGGGAGGGAGAGAGAGATATGAGACCACTACAGCATTAAGTGAGTCATTTATGTGTTGTGGAAGAAAACTGTCTATAGTGCAGATATCTCTCTCTTTGAGGAACTATACATCTTCCCCTCTCCATAGACTTCTATTGTACAGTGATTGGTTGCAGCGGTCACCTAAACGGGACGTCCCTGGTAACGACAACAGGGAACCTGTATACAGAAGACCAGAGCTTCATGTCATAGGGAGTGTCCCTGATCAAGTGATTGTCCATTCTCTAACAATATGAATTGGGGGAGATTTATTAAGACCATCATGTGTCGCTCTTAATAGGGACTATCAAGGGACACAGGAGGTTCCGTGCGCCAAAGATGAAATCAATCTATGAGTTTAACCTTAACTTGAACCAATTTTCTGTAAATCTTTTTGGCAAAAGTGGTCAGCGGGGTGCAAAAATGAAAGATGCATTTTATTGGTTTGCAAAATCTTGACTTGTCCGACAAATTGAGACTTTTCGAACCCTTGCATACCAGAAAACTATACTTAATCTGTATTGTTAAAGGGGTTTTGCCACCTCTACAAGGAATGTTAAGTCCCTTTAATATGCCACCAATTTTTGATTCTGAAAAATTTTAGTAGTGCCTACACAATGGTGTATACAGGGAACTGCAACATAATCTACTAGGACATCCCAGGTGCTTTCCTGTGACCTGGTTACGTGAAACAAGGACTTCCAAGCCCCTGGACGCCGCTGGATCGGACATCGGTGGGGACAAGGGACAGGTGAATATGTTATTTTCTTAATGTCTCACCTTCTCAGTCCCTGTCCCAGTTCTGCATTTCCTGCATTTTCAGGGTCAGACGCCTGCAGTCAGGCAAACAGTGGAGACCCCATCACTTCTTATAATCAGGATATTGCTCCTTGGCTACATTTGTTGCATGCTGTCAGTTTCTCCCTTTGGCCCTTTTGTCAAGGTATAAGACCTGACGTGTTTGTACTTAATGGTCACAAGGCACCTTAACCCTATAAGTGCTATGAAAAAGTAATGCATCAGGTGAGCGATCACAGATCACGTTACTTGATTAGGTTGCACCGTGAATGGACCTTTGCTATTGACCTGCTTTAAGGAGCCAGGAGGGGTGTAAGTAGAGGCTGAGCGCAGAGCCGGGCACGTCTCCAGGTAAGCGACCACATCTGGCACTTTGCTCTCATATATACTAGTATATACAATGTATCTGATTATAAATAGAGGAGTATTGTACGTCCCATATCGTACTCCAGAGCTGCATTCGCAATTTTACAGGTTTCACGTTTCAAATTTGACATAAATTGTGCTAAATTTATTAAAACTTCTATGTAAATGTTACAATTTTCTGAAACATTATAATTCATCTCCAGATTAGGTCCAAAAAAAAAACTAAAGACTCCAAACCAGATCTCAAACCATAAGCTCTAATTTATACAAGACCCCAGAAGAAACCTCAGGCCAGACACATAAGGTAACTCAGACCAGATCGCCAAAATGAATTAAACCCCAAACCAAAACTATTAGTTTATTGAGACCCCAGACCCCAACATCAATCAGAATCTAGGCCAGACCAGAAAATAGATAAGACCCCAGGTCACTAGCTCTAATATACAGTAATTCAGGCTCCAGTCTAACAAAACAATCAAACCCCAGACCAGCGCGTAGAATGGATCCGACCCCACAATCAGTACAAAATAAGTAATGTAATGTATGTACACAGTGACTACAGCAGAAGAATAGTGAGCGCAGCTCTGGAGTATAATACTGGATAAGTAATGTAATGTATGTACACAGTGACTGCACCAGCAGAATAGTGAGCGCAGCTCTGGAGTATAATACTGGATAAGTAATGTAATGTATGTACACAGTGACTGCACCAGCAGAATAGTGAGCGCAGCTCTGGTGTATAATACAGGATGTAACTCAGGATCAGTACAGGATAAGTAATGTAATGTATGTACACAGTGACTGTACCAGCAGAATAGTGAGCGCAGCTCTGGAGTATAATACTGGATAAGTAATGTAATGTATGTACACAGTGACTGCACCAGCAGAATAGTGAGCGCAGCTCTGGTGTATAATACAGGATGTAACTCAGGATCAGTACAGGATAAGTAATGTAATGTATGTGCACAGTGACAGCACCAGCAGAATAGTGAGTGCAGCTCTGGAGTATAATACAGGATGTAACTCAGGATCAGTACAGGATAAGTAATGTAATGTATGTGCACAGTGACAGCACCAGCAGAATAGTGAGTGCAGCTCTGGAGTATAATACAGGATAAGTAATGTAATGTATGTACACAGTGACTGCACCAGCAGAATAGTGAGCGCAGCTCTGGAGTATAATACAGGATGTAACTCAGGATCAGTACAGGATAAGTAATGTAATGTATGTGCACAGTGACAGCACCAGCAGAATAGTGAGTGCAGCTCTGGAGTATAATACTGGATAAGTTATGTAATCTATGTACACAGTGACTGCACCAGCAGAATAGTGAGCGCAGCTCTGGAGTATAATACAGGATGTAACTCAGGATCAGTACAGGATAAATAATGTAATGTATGTACACAGTGACTGTACCAGCAGAATAGTGAGCGCAGCTCTGGAGTATAATACTGGATAAGTAATGTAATGTATGTACACAGTGACTGCACCAGCAGAATAGTGAGCGCAGCTCTGGAGTATAATACAGGATAAGTAATGTAATGTATGTACACAGTGACTGCACCAGCAGAATAGCGAGCGCAGCTCTGGAGTATAATACAGGATGTAACTCAGGATCAGAAACAGGATAAGTAATGTAATGTATGTACACAGTGACTGTACCAGCAGAATAGTGAGCACAGCTCTGGAGTATAATACAGGATAAGTAATGTAATGTATGTACACAGTGACTGTACCAGCAGAATAGTGAGCGCAGCTCTGGAGTATAATACAGGATAAGTAATGTAATGTATGTACACAGTGACTGCACCAGCAGAATAGTGAGCGCAGCTCTGGAGTATAATACAGGATAAGTAATGTAATGTATGTACACAGTGACTGCACCAGCAGAATAGCGAGCGCAGCTCTGGAGTATAATACAGGATGTAACTCAGGATCAGTACAGGATAAGTAATGTAATGTATGTACACAGTGACTGTACCAGCAGAATAGTGAGCGCAGCTCTGGAGTATAATACAGGATAAGTAATGTAATGTATGTACACAGTGACTGTACCAGCAGAATAGTGAGCGCAGCTCTGGAGTATAATACAGGATAAGTAATGTAATGTATGTACACAGTGACTGCACCAGCAGAATAGTGAGTGCAGCTCTGGAGTATAATACAGGATAAGTAATGTAATGTATGTACACAGTGACTGCACCAGCAGAATAGTGAGTGCAGCTCTGGAGTATAATACAGGATAAGTAATGTAATGTATGTACACAGTGACTGTACCAGCAGAATAGTGAGTGCAGCTCTGGAGTATAATACAGGATAAGTAATGTAATGTATGTACACAGTGACTGCACCAGCAGAATAGTGAGCGCAGCTCTGGAGTATAATACAGGATGTAACTCAGGATCAGTACAGGATAAGTAATGTAATGTATGTACACAGTGACTGCAACAGCAGAATAGTGAGCGCAGCTCTGGAGTATAATACAGGATGTAACTCAGGATCAGTACAGGATAAGTAATGTAATGTATGTACACAGTGACTGTACCAGCAGAATAGTGAGCGCAGCTCTGGAGTATAATACAGGATAAGTAATGTAATGTATGTGCACAGTGACAGCACCAGCAGAATAGTGAGCGCAGCTCTGGAGTATAATACAGGATAAGTAATGTAATGTATGTACACAGTGACTGCACCAGCAGAATAGTGAGTGCAGCTCTGGAGTATAATACAGGATGTAACTCAGGATCAGTACAGGATAAGTAATGTAATGTATGTACACAGTGACTGCACCAGCAGAATAGTGAGCGCAGCTCTGGAGTATAATACAGGATGTAACTCAGGATCAGTACAGGATAAATAATGTAATGTATGTACACAGTGACTGCACCAGCAGAATAGTGAGCGCAGCTCTGGAGTATAATACAGGATAAGTAATGTAATGTATGTACACAGTGACTGCACCAGCAGAATAGCGAGCGCAACTCTGGAGTATAATACAGGATGTAACTCAGGATCAGAAACAGGATAAGTAATGTAATGTATGTACACAGTGACTGTACCAGCAGAATAGTGAGCGCAGCTCTGGAGTATAATACAGGATAAGTAATGTAATGTATGTACACAGTGACTGCACCAGCAGAATAGTGAGCGCAGCTCTGGAGTATAATACAGGATAAGTAATGTAATTAGAGATGAGCGAACACTAAAATGTTCGAGGTTCGAAATTCGATTCGAACAGCCGCTCAATGTTCGTGTGTTCGAACGGGTTTCGAACCCCATTATAGTCTATGGGGAACAGATACTCGTTAAGGGGGAAACCCAAATCCGTGTCTGGAGGGTCACCAAGTCCACTATGACACCCCAGGAAATGATGCCAACACCTCTGGAATGACACTGGGACAGCAGGGGAAGCATGTCTGGGGGCATCTAACACACCAAAGACCCTCTATTACCCCAACATCACTGCCTAACAACTACACACTTTCCACATTCAAAAAAACCTCTATCAAAGTGGGAAAATACCTGGAAACCTTCTTTACTCCCCAAATGGATGGACACAAACCCCAATTTAAGCTCAACAAACAGTAACAACCACCCCTTTAAATCACGTTCCCCATGACAACCACAAATGGAATAGGCAATGGGAATTCCAAAAGCCCTCACCCTTAACTGTCATTTTGAGTGTGTGTGTGTGTGTGTGTGTGTGTGTGTGTGTGTGTGTGTGTGTGTGTGTGTGATGTGGTAAGACCTTCCAAAATTCACTTTTCTAGCCCTTAACATGAGCCCTTCCAAACAAAGTTACATGACCTTAAGCTGAGCTACCAGCAGAGATTGAGGCCCTTGGCATGAGTAGAGCCTTGCACCAGCAGTGTTTTTGGCACTTAGGGTGAGTTGAGCCTTGTACCAGCGTGTGTCCCTTAACATCAGGCGGGCCCTAAGTTCTGCGCTTTGCACAAAAGTTCCACATTAACTAGGCTGAATGGTACAAAGATTAGTAGGCCCGAGAACCAGGAACAGGTCTTGCAATGGCTGTCGGATAACGCTTAAAGCACATTGTCCACCAGCCAGTCAGCCTCTACCTCCTCTTACCCAACAGTCTTGTCCTCCTTCCACCCAAAATTCCCAATCTTCTCAGAACAATAACCCCAACTGTCCCTGCTCCCCAGAGCTGTTCTCCCTTCCTTTGACTGTACCGCAACCTGCCCCTCCATTTCGCGATTCCACGGACCTAACAGACGAGTATCTGTGTCCAGATGCTCAAACACTAGAGTCTCCTCCATTCCATCTCCGGTCGATTTGGTGGCGGATGACCAGCAACCCACCCTCATCGACGACGATGAGACGCAGTTGCTGTCAGGGCAGCCAGTTGACATGCGCATTGTGCAGGAGGAGGAGGCGAGACAGGAGTTGGAAGAGGAGGTGGTGGACGACGAGGACACCGACCCCACCTGGACAAGGCAGATGTCAAGCTGGGAAAGTAGTGTGGATGTTGAGGCAGGTGCAGCACCAAAAAGGGTAGCTAGAGGCAGAGACATGTCCAGAGGCAGAGGTCAGCTGCTTTGCCGAAGCCAGGCCAGACCCGGAATGTCCGAAGATGTTCCCTTTTGTACCCAGCCCAGAAAAACTCCCCCATCGAGGGCACGTTTCTTGAAGGTGTAGAGTTTTTTCAAGGAATGCGCCGAGGACAGATATAGTGTCGTCTACACAATTTGCCTCTCGAAATCGAGTAGGGGCCCTGAGAAGAGCAACCTGTCCACCACTTCAATGCACCGTCATTTGGAATCCAAGCAATGGAATCAGTGGCAGGCAGCAATGGCAGGACAAACGTCGCCCGCCGTTCATGCCACTGCCTCTGCTCACAGTGCTGGCGATGCACTCCAGAGGACGAGCCAGGACATCACTTCATCTGCCTCCGCCACTTTGTTGACTTCTCCCTCATCCTCCCCTGTTTCTGTCTTATCTCCTTCTCCTGCACCATCAAAGGCACCATCAGGCGCTTCTTTACAACAACCCACCATCTCTCAGACATTGGAGCGCCGGCAGAAATACACCGCTAACCACCCACCCACGCAAGCCTAGAACGCCAACATCGCTAAACTGCTGGCCCAGGAGAGGTTGGCGTTCCGGCTTGTTGAAACTCCCGCCTTCCCGGACCTGATGGCAACTGTGGCACCTCACTATGCCGTCCCTAGCCGTCTCAACTTCTCCCGGTGTGGCGTCCCCGCCTTGCACCAGCACGTGTCACTCAACATCAGGTGGGCCCTTAGTTCCGCGCTTTGCTGCAAGGTCCACTTGACCACCGACACTTGGACAAGCGCCTGTGGTCAGGGATGCTGCAGTGCTTATCTTTAATGACAGGCAGGGTGAATGTGGTGGAGTCTGTTCCTCGGGTGCAAACTGGGGTGGCCTATCTCCTCTCCCAGGCCAAAATTCATGGCAGGAGTAGACTGAAACCCTACGACGCTGCAACCTCCACCACAGCTACTAGCGGCAAACGCTAAAACACTGGTGTGGGGAGACGTCAGCAGGCGGTGCTGAAGCTCATCAGCTTGGGGGACAGACAGCACAGTGCCTCCGAGGTCAGGGATGCCATCCTGGCTGAGATGGCATTTTTTTTTCCCTGCTACACCTGGGGCCTGGCATTTTTACGCCTGTGATAATGGCTGGAACCTGGTAGCGGCTCTGGAGCTTGCCAGCCTCCAACACGTTCCATGTTTGGCCCACGTCTAACCTAGTGGTGCAAAGTTTTTTAAAAACATACCCAAATGTACCGAAGCTACTGTTGAAAATGCGGCGCTTGTGCGCCCACTTTTGCAAGTGCACAGGAGTCGCTGCTAGCCTAAAAACACTCTAGCAAGGCCTACATCTGTCCAAACACAGGCTGTTGTCCGTCATTCACACACGCTGAAACCCTACAATACCATATCTTGAGCAGGGTGTGTGAGCTGCACAGACCTTTGATGGAGTTCCATCTACAAAACCCAAGGGTTCCTCAAAGTCAGCAACCAAAGTTTCTGCACCATGAGTTTCCAGGGGTGGCAGAGTTATGGCTAGGGGAAGAGGCATGGATAGGGATGATGTCTAGGGGCAAAAGCAGTGTGGATGTGGAGGCAAGCTAAGCAGGAAAAACTGGGGGTACAAGCTAAGGCATGGACTGGGGTGATGTCTAGGGGCAAAAGCAGTGTGGATGTGGAGGCAAGCTAAGCAGGAAAAACTGGGGGTACAAGCTAAGGCATGGACTGGGGTGATGTCTAGGGGCAAAAGCAGTGTGGATGTGGAGGCAAGCTAAGCAGGAAAAACGGGGGGTACAAGCTAAGGCATGGACTGGGGTGATGTCTAGGGGCAAAAGCAGTGTGGATGTGGAGGCAAGCAAAGCAGGGAAAATGGTGGCTAGAGGCAAAGGGATGTCCATAGGCAGCAAGGGCAAAGATGCAAAACTCTCCCGTTTCAAGAATTTTCCTGACTTGTTTCCCCACAAAACATTCCTGGGAGGAGGGCTGAAACACCACCCTCCTCCTCCTCCGCTGTTAGATTTACCCCAGCTACGAGCTGAAAACGCTGCAACACTGGTGTGGGGAGACGTCAGCAGGCTGGGCTGAAGCTCATCAGCTTGGGAGACGGACAGCACACTGCCTCTGAGGTCAGGGATGCCATCCTGGATGAGATGGCAATTTGTTTATCCCCGCTGCCCCTGGGGCCAGGTTTTTTAGCTTGTTGGAGGGCTCTGGAGCTTGCCAGCCTCCAACACGTTCCATGCCTGGCCCACATGTTCAATGTAGTGGTGCAATGATTTTTAAAAACATACCCCAAATTAGCTGAGCTAAGGGTGAAAGTGCGGCACTTGGACACCCACTTTCCCAAGTCTACAGTACCTGGAGCTAGCCGCAATACACTCCAGCAAGGCCTACATCTGCCTGAAGCACCTACTGTTGTGCGAGGTCACCACACGCTCTAACCCTAGATACCGTATGTTCAGCAGGGTGTGTGAGCAGCAGAGACCTTTGATGGAGTACCAGCTACAAAACCCAAGGGTTCCTCAGAGTCAGCTCCCTCACTTTCTGCACCATGAGTTTCCATGGGTGGCAGACTTATGGCTAGAGGCACAGGCATGGATAGGGGTGATGTGTAGGGGCAAAAGCAGTGTGGATGTGGAGGCAAGCTAAGCAGCAAAAACTGGGGGTACAAGCAGCCGGTGACATCATCACTGACAAGCACAGCTGTCTGTCAGCTGACAGGCTGACTTTCACCAAAATGAACAGACAATGGATAGACTCATCATATACATGTCAGTTACATGACAAATTTAGTGCAATTTGCAAGTCCAAGATGGTTTGGAGATCTGCGGAGAGGAATCTCACCACCTCTTGCGGGTGCCATCATTTGGAAGGCAAGCCCTGGGCTGGGGTGAGAGCAAGCGCAGGATAATCGTCGTTTGGCCTGGCGGCCACTGCCTCTTCCACTGTTGACAGGGCTGGCGCTGCAGTCCAGACCAGGAGCCAGGACACCTCCACATCTGCCTCTGACACTTTGGGGAGTTCACCCTTATCCTCACCTTTTCCTGCCATTTCTCCTTTTGCCCGCGCCATCATGCGCCTCTTCCCAGCAACTCCCCATCTCCCAAGCCTTTCATTTCATGCTAAAGTACAGCGCAACCCACCCACATGCCCAAGGCTTCAACGGCCTCATCTCAAGAAATCTGGCCCAGGAGATGTTGGAATCCCGGCTGGGGGACACTCTGCCCTTTTTGGGCAGAGTGTCTACTGCGCCACCGCACTGTGCCGTCCACACCAGCACTTTCCCCCAAACATGAGGCGGTCCCTAAATTCAGCGCTTAGCCCTAAAGTTCCATGTGACCAGTTACGAATGGACAAGTGCATGCGGACAGGGACGCTACCTTTCAATTTGGGCACAGTGGTTGAATGTAGTTGAGGCGTGGACCGGGTCGCAAAATGTGGTGGCCTGACTTGTCTCCCCACACAACATTCCTGGGAGGAGGGCTGAAACACCACCCTCCTCCGCTGTTAAATTGACCCCAGCTACGAGCTGGAAACGCTGCAACACTGGTGTGGGGAGACGTCAGCGGGCCGTGCTGAAGCTCATCAGCTTGGGGGCCAGACAGCACACTGCCTACAAAGTGAGTCATGCCATCCTCGATGAGACGGCAATGTGGTTTTTGCCACTGCACCTGGGCCCAGGCATGTTGTCATGTGTGATAATGGCCGTAACCTGGGATTGGCTCTGTAGCTTGGCAGCCTGCAACATATTCCATGCCTGGGCCACGTTTTTAACTCATTGCTGCTAATCTTTTGAAAAAGGTACCCCAATGTTCCTGAGCTACTGGTGAAAGTGTGGCGCTTGTGCGGATAGTTTTTAAAGTGTATAGTTGCCGCTGCTAGCCTCTATGCACTCCTACAACGCCTGTACCTGCTGGAACAACGGCTGTTGTGCGACGTCTCCACACTGCTGGCACTAAACATATCATGTGTTGAGCAGAGTGTGTGAGCAGCACAGACCTTTGATGTAGTTCCAACTCCAAAACCCTCGGGTTCGTCAAAGTCAACTCCCTCAGTTGCTCAACCATGAGTGGCCATGGGTGGCAGACTTATGTGAAATCCCATCCCATCCATTGCACTGGACACGAAACATTAGCATGCGCTCAGCACAACTTCGGATATGGCAGATGCGTTAAGCAGGGTGCAGGGTACAACACAGACCAGGCCCGAGCACCAGGAACAGGTGTTAGAAATACTGCAGCATCTGCCATTTCCTTCCAATTTTGGGGTTTTGGACCCGCCACCGACTTGTCTGGACCTAAGTGGGGATCATGAGACACAGTTGCCATCAAGGCAAGCTGTGGTCATGTGCGGTTTGCAGTAAGGGGGCAGTGCGCAATTGGAAGAGGAGTTGGTGGATGACGAGGCCACCGACCCCACATGGACAGGGGTGATGTCTAGGGGCTAAAGCAGTGTAGATGTAGAGGGAAGCTAAATCAACAAAAAACCTGGGTAGAAGCAAAGGCATAAACTGGGGTGATGTTTAGGGGTGAAAGCAGAGTAGATGTGGAGGGAAGCTAAGCAGCAAAAACAGTGGGTAGAAGCAAAGGCATGCAAAACTCTACCCTGTTGGAAGACTTATTCCTAGGTCTGGAACACGTTAATGGCCCCCCTGGACAAATTACTGCCACTCAGGGGCCTAGTGTCACCAGGAGGGACAAGTATAGGCGCATGTTGTGGGAATACCTGGCCGACACCAGCTCTGTCCTCTCCGATCCCTCTGTGCTCTACAGCCTAAACTTATTTTCTCATCTTTTTTTCTGAACTGCACATCTCTTGCCTGCTTCCTTTGGGATCTTAGAAATGGTGGTCCACTTCCACAGATGGTAACTTCAATAGACAGTGTAACGGGAGTAGCTGAGGGATCGCTGTCTTAACCACTTTTTGGCACAAAATTAACTTCCAAAGCCAAATATGGTGCAAGTATATGATGCAAGGACACCTACACACCTATCTCTGACACATTGGGGAGTTCACCCTCATGCGCCCTTTTGGCCTGCACCATCATGCGCCTCTTCCCAGCCACTCCACATTTCCCAAGCTTTTCATTGCAGGCAGAAGTACAATACAACCCACCCCCATGCCCAAGCCTGTAACAGCCTCATCGATAAACTGCTGGCCCTGGAGATGTTGGTGTTTGTTTATGCTTCTGGAGACCCAGGCCTTCCGTCAGCAGATGGCAGCTGGGGCACCTCCCTATGCTGGGCCTAGCCGTTACTACTTCTCTTGGTGTGCTGTCTCTGCCTTGCGCCTGCATGTGTCCCATAACATCAGTCGGGCCCAGAGCTCTGCGCTTTGCTGCAAGGTCCACTTGACCACCGACACATGGACAAGCGCCTGTGGTCAGGGATGCTGCAGTGCTTATCTTTAATGACAGGCAGGGTGAATGTGGTGGAGTCTGTTCCCCGGGTGCAAACTGGGGTGGCCTATCTCCTCTCCCAGGCCATGGCAGGAGTAGACTGAAACCCTACGAAGCTGCAACCTCCACCCCAGCTACTAGCGGAAAACACTGTAACACTGGCATGGGGAGATGTCAGTAGGCCGTGCTGAAACTGATCAGCTTGGGGGACAGACAGCACAGTGCCTCCGAGGTCAGGGATGCCATCCTGGCTGAGATGGCATTTTTTTTTCCCTGCTACACCTGGGGCCTGGCATTTTTGCGCCTGTGATAATGGCTGGAACCTGGTAGCAGATCTGGAGCTTGCCAGACTCAAACACGGTCCACGCATGGCCCACGTTTTCCAACTTGTTGGTGCCATGTTTCTTTGAAACCTACACCATTGTGCCTGATATACAGGTCAAAGTGGGGCCATTTTCGTAAGTGAGAACTAGCCTCTGCTAGGCAGAAAACATTCAGAGCACACTCCTCTCATCTTCGCACCGTTGGCTGGCGGAGGAAGACGAGGGGGTTGGAGTGGCATCTGATGTCCCTATCCCACACGAGGCTAGAGGGTGCACTTCAGTGCATCCCATTGCTTCACCACAAATGGTGTGAAGGGGAGTGGAAAATGGAGGAAATGGAGAGTGACCCTTACAGTTGGGGCCAGCAAAGGCATGCCAAGTAACACACTGGCACACATGGCTGACTTCATCTTGGGTTGCTTTTCAACACATATTTCACATCATGAAGAACAAATAATACTGGATTTTTTCAAGCCTCGAACCCCGGTCTAGGTCTAATGTCTGTTCCTTTCTTATATTAGGGGAGAGGGAAAAAAAATTACTTCAGTGATACGTTTAGCGTACATAGACTGACTATTAATGTGTATCCCACTTAGTGTTGTTAGGGTTACACACCGTCACAACCTGGCTAAAGCTTCTATAGCTGTTAATAAAGTCAACATAACTTTACGGTATCCAAAAAGACAGCTGGTACCGACAGAGAGCAAGACAAATGTCACCCAAAGCTGTGAGCTCTGAACACCCACAGTGACTTTGGCGTCATCATCATTATAAGGGAGTGGGTGGTAATAAATAACTTGGCAGTGCCTAAAACCCAAAAAGCTTATACAACTATATTTACATTAAGATACACAAATGAAACTTTTCAGTAGCATGTCATGAGACAAGCTGATAAGCTCTTCCTTTGTGCAGTGCTATTTGAAAGTTAAACGCTGCCTTTATTTTAATTCTGGAGAAGGTGCAGACATTAGATTTAGAACATGTTGTCTTCATTGTCCAAATCCTCTATATAGGTAACGCGTTTTTCGGGCCGAGCTGTCTGGGAACGAGCTGGTGCAGCACTGACAACCTGGGTGAATATGGCAAGAGCCTGAGATGTAGGGTGAATGAATCCCCAAATTATTTGTGGAATTCCCAGTGAGACAATGGCACTGTATACCAGTATTAAAAATTGTGGGTGCACGTAACCCCCATATATTCTTTGAATTCCCAGTCAGACAATGGCACTGTATACCAGTATTAAAAATTGTGGGTGCACATAACCCCCATATATTCTTTGAATTCCCAGTCAGACAATGGCACTGTATAGCAGTATTAAAAATTGTGGGTGCACGTAACCCCCATATATTCTTTGAATTCCCAGTCAGACAATGGCACTATATACCAGTATTAAAAATTGTGGGTGCACATAACCCCCATATATTCTTTGAATTCCCAGTCAGACAATGGCACTGTATACCAGTATTAAAAATTGTGGGTGCACGTAACCCCCATATATTCTTTGAATTCCCAGTCAGACAATGGCACTGTATACCAGTAGTAAAAATTGTGGGTGCACATAACCCCCATATATTCTTTGAATTCCCAGTCAGACAATGGCACTGTATACCAGTATTAAAAATTGTGGGTGCACATAACCCCCATATATTCTTTGAATTCCCAGTCAGACAATGGCACTGTATACCAGTATTAAAAATTGTGGGTGCACGTAACCCCCATATATTCTTTGAATTCCCAGTCAGACAATGGCACTGTATACCAGTAGTAAAAATTGTGGGTGCACATAACCCCCATATATTCTTTGAATTCCCAGTCAGACAATGGCACTGTATAGCAGTATTAAAAATTGTGGGTGCACGTAACCCCCATATATTCTTTGAATTCCCAGTCAGACAATGGCACTATATACCAGTATTAAAAATTGTGGGTGCACATAACCCCCATATATTCTTTGAATTCCCAGTCAGACAATGGCACTGTATACCAGTATTAAAAATTGTGGGTGCACGTAACCCCCATATATTCTTTGAATTCCCAGTCAGACAATGGCACTGTATACCAGTAGTAAAAATTGTGGGTGCACATAACCCCCATATATTCTTTGAATTCCCAGTCAGACAATGGCACTGTATATCAGTATTAAAAATTGTGGGTGCACATAACCCCCATATATTCTTTGAATTCCCAGTCAGACAATGGCACTGTATACCAGTATTAAAAATTGTGGGTGCACATAACCCCCATATATTCTTTGAATTCCCAGTCAGACAATGGCACTGTATAGCAGTATTAAAAATTGTGGGTGCACGTAACCCCCATATATTCTTTGAATTCCCAGTCAGACAATGGCACTATATACCAGTATTAAAAATTGTGGGTGCACATAACCCCCATATATTCTTTGAATTCCCAGTCAGACAATGGCACTGTATACCAGTATTAAAAATTGTGGGTGCACGTAACCCCCATATATTCTTTGAATTCCCAGTCAGACAATGGCACTGTATACCAGTATTAAAAATTATGGGTGCACATAACCCCCATATATTCTTTGAATTCCCAGTCAGACAATGGCACTGTATAGCAGTATTAAAAATTGTGGGTGCACGTAACCCCCATATATTCTTTGAATTCCCAGTCAGACAATGGCACTATATACCAGTATTAAAAATTGTGGGTGCACATAACCCCCATATATTCTTTGAATTCCCAGTCAGACAATGGCACTGTATACCAGTATTAAAAATTGTGGGTGCACGTAACCCCCATATATTCTTTGAATTCCCAGTCAGACAATGGCACTGTATACCAGTAGTAAAAATTGTGGGTGCACATAACCCCCATATATTCTTTGAATTCCCAGTCAGACAATGGCACTGTATACCAGTATTAAAAATTGTGGGTGCACGTAACCCCCATATATTCTTTGAATTCCCAGTCAGACAATGGCACTATATACCAGTATTAAAAATTGTGGGTGCACATAACCCCCATATATTCTTTGAATTCCCAGTCAGACAATGGCACTGTATATCAGTATTAAAAATTGTGGGTGCACATAACCCCCATATATTCTTTGAATTCCCAGTCAGACAATGGCACTGTATACCAGTATTAAAAATTGTGGGTGCACATAACCCCCATATATTCTTTGAATTCCCAGTCAGACAATGGCACTGTATAGCAGTATTAAAAATTGTGGGTGCACGTAACCCCCATATATTCTTTGAATTCCCAGTCAGACAATGGCACTATATACCAGTATTAAAAATTGTGGGTGCACATAACCCCCATATATTCTTTGAATTCCCAGTCAGACAATGGCACTGTATACCAGTATTAAAAATTGTGGGTGCACGTAACCCCCATATATTCTTTGAATTCCCAGTCAGACAATGGCACTGTATACCAGTATTAAAAATTATGGGTGCACATAACCCCCATATATTCTTTGAATTCCCAGTCAGACAATGGCACTGTATAGCAGTATTAAAAATTGTGGGTGCACGTAACCCCCATATATTCTTTGAATTCCCAGTCAGACAATGGCACTATATACCAGTATTAAAAATTGTGGGTGCACATAACCCCCATATATTCTTTGAATTCCCAGTCAGACAATGGCACTGTATACCAGTATTAAAAATTGTGGGTGCACGTAACCCCCATATATTCTTTGAATTCCCAGTCAGACAATGGCACTGTATACCAGTAGTAAAAATTGTGGGTGCACATAACCCCCATATATTCTTTGAATTCCCAGTCAGACAATGGCACTGTATACCAGTATTAAAAATTGTGGGTGCACATAACCCCCATATATTCTTTGAATTCCCAGTGAGACAAAGGAACTGTATAGCAGTATTAAAAATTGTGGGTGCACGTAACCCCCATATATTCTTTGAATTCCCAGTCAGACAATGGCACTGTATACCAGTATTAAAAATTGTGGGTGCACATAACCCCCATATATTCTTTGAATTCCCAGTGAGACAAAGGAACTGTATAGCAGTATTAAAAATTGTGGGTGCACGTAACCCCCATATATTCTTTGAATTCCCAGTGAGACAATGGCACTGTATACCAGTAGCAAAAATAGTGGGTGTATATAGCCCCAATTCTATTGCTAGGGGACTTGCAGGGTATTTCTGGGGTGAAGGTGGGGGGGCACACCGTTGGAACGGGTATCGGGGGTATATATCGGGTATACGGGAATACACTGACAGTGTATTCCATTCAGGATCCTGGGAAAGCTGGGTTGCGGCGATTGAGCCCGTCAGTGCCACGTTACACTGACAAGCTTCTCCCTGGAATTTAGCTCTTATAAGAGCTGTTGGTTGTCTTCTCCTTCCTATCCTAGCCTGTCCCTGCCTACCCAGAATCTAAGCCCTAGCTAGCTGGACGGAAACCTCCGTCCTCGGTGAATTGCAAGCTCAGAATGACGCGAAGCTGGGCGGCGCTGTTCTTTTAAATTAGAGGTCACATGTTTTCGGCAGCCAATGGGTTTTGCCTACTTTTTTCAACGTCACCGGTGTCGTAGTTCCTGTCCCACCTACCCTGCGCTGTTATTGGAGCAAAAAAGGCGCCAGGGAAGGTGGGAGGGGAATCGAGTAATGGCGCACTTTACCACGCGGTGTTCGATTCGATTCGAACATGCCGAACAGCCTAATATCCGATCGAACATGAGTTCGATAGAACACTGTTCGCTCATCTCTAAATGTAATGTATGTACACAGTGACTGCACCAGCAGAATAGCGAGCGCAGCTCTGGAGTATAATACAGGATGTAACTCAGGATCAGTACAGGATAAGTAATGTAATGTATGTACACAGTGACTGTACCAGCAGAATAGTGAGCGCAGCTCTGGAGTATAATACAGGATAAGTAATGTAATGTATGTACACAGTGACTGTACCAGCAGAATAGTGAGCGCAGCTCTGGAGTATAATACAGGATAAGTAATGTAATGTATGTACACAGTGACTGCACCAGCAGAATAGTGAGTGCAGCTCTGGAGTATAATACAGGATAAGTAATGTAATGTATGTACACAGTGACTGCACCAGCAGAATAGTGAGTGCAGCTCTGGAGTATAATACAGGATAAGTAATGTAATGTATGTACACAGTGACTGTACCAGCAGAATAGTGAGTGCAGCTCTGGAGTATAATACAGGATAAGTAATGTAATGTATGTACACAGTGACTGCACCAGCAGAATAGTGAGCGCAGCTCTGGAGTATAATACAGGATGTAACTCAGGATCAGTACAGGATAAGTAATGTAATGTATGTACACAGTGACTGCAACAGCAGAATAGTGAGCGCAGCTCTGGAGTATAATACAGGATGTAACTCAGGATCAGTACAGGATAAGTAATGTAATGTATGTACACAGTGACTGTACCAGCAGAATAGTGAGCGCAGCTCTGGAGTATAATACAGGATAAGTAATGTAATGTATGTACACAGTGACTGCACCAGCAGAATAGTGAGTGCAGCTCTGGAGTATAATACAGGATAAGTAATGTAATGTATGTACACAGTGACTGCACCAGCAGAATAGTGAGTGCAGCTCTGGAGTATAATACAGGATAAGTAATGTAATGTATGTACACAGTGACTGCACCAGCAGAATAGTGAGCGCAGCTCTGGAGTATAATACAGGATGTAACTCAGGATCAGTACAGGATAAGTAATGTAATGTATGTACACAGTGACTGTACCAGCTGAATAGTGAGCGCAGCTCTGGAGTATAATACAGGATAAGTAATGTAATGTATGTACACAGTGACTGTACCAGCAGAATAGTGAGCGCAGCTCTGGAGTATAATACAGGATAAGTAATGTAATGTATGTACACAGTGACTGCACCAGCAGAATAGTGAGCGCAGCTCTGGAGTATAATACAGGATGTAACTCAGGATCAGTACAGGATAAGTAATGTAATGTATGTACACAGTGACTGCAACAGCAGAATAGTGAGCGCAGCTCTGGAGTATAATACAGGATGTAACTCAGGATCAGTACAGGATAAGTAATGTAATGTATGTACACAGTGACTGTACCAGCAGAATAGTGAGCGCAGCTCTGGAGTATAATACAGGATAAGTAATGTAATGTATGTACACAGTGACTGCACCAGCAGAATAGTGAGTGCAGCTCTGGAGTATAATACAGGATAAGTAATGTAATGTATGTACACAGTGACTGCACCAGCAGAATAGTGAGCGCAGCTCTGGAGTATAATACAGGATGTAACTCAGGATCAGTACAGGATAAGTAATGTAATGTATGTACACAGTGACTGTACCAGCAGAATAGTGAGTGCAGCTCTGGAGTATAATACAGGATAAGTAATGTAATGTATGTACACAGTGACTGCACCAGCAGAATAGTGAGCGCAGCTCTGGAGTATAATACAGGATGTAACTCAGGATCAGTACAGGATAAGTAATGTAATGTATGTACACAGTGACTGTACCAGCTGAATAGTGAGCGCAGCTCTGGAGTATAATACAGGATGTAACTCAGGATCAGTACAGGATAAGTAATGTAATGTATGTACACAGTGACTGTACCAGCTGAATAGTGAGCGCAGCTCTGGAGTATAATACAGGATAAGTAATGTAATGTATGTACACAGTGACTGTACCAGCAGAATAGTGAGCGCAGCTCTGGAGTATAATACAGGATAAGTAATGTAATGTATGTACACAGTGACTGCACCAGCAGAATAGTGAGCGCAACTCTGGAGTATAATACAGGATGTAACTCAGGATCAGTACAGGATAAGTAATGTAATGTATGTACACAGTGACTGTACCAGCAGAATAGTGAGCGCAGCTCTGGAGTATAATACAGGATGTAACTCAGGATCAGTACAGGATAAGTAATGTAATGTATGTACACAGTGACTGTACCAGCAGAATAGTGAGCGCAGCTCTGGAGTATAATACAGGATAAGTAATGTAATGTATGTACACAGTGACTGCAACAGCAGAATAGTGAGCGCAGCTCTGGAGTATAATACAGGATGTAACTCAGGATCAGTACAGGATAAGTAATGTAATGTATGTACACAGTGACTGTACCAGCTGAATAGTGAGCGCAGCTCTGGAGTATAATACAGGATAAGTAATGTAATGTATGTACACAGTGACTGCACCAGCAGAATAGTGAGTGCAGCTCTGGAGTATAATACAGGATAAGTAATGTAATGTATGTACACAGTGACTGCACCAGCAGAATAGTGAGTGCAGCTCTGGAGTATAATACAGGATAAGTAATGTAATGTATGTACACAGTGACTGCACCAGCAGAATAGTGAGCGCAGCTCTGGAGTATAATACAGGATGTAACTCAGGATCAGTACAGGATAAGTAATGTAATGTATGTACACAGTGACTGTACCAGCTGAATAGTGAGCGCAGCTCTGGAGTATAATACAGGATGTAACTCAGGATCAGTACAGGATAAGTAATGTAATGTATGTACACAGTGACTGTACCAGCTGAATAGTGAGCGCAGCTCTGGAGTATAATACAGGATAAGTAATGTAATGTATGTACACAGTGACTGTACCAGCAGAATAGTGAGCGCAGCTCTGGAGTATAATACAGGATAAGTAATGTAATGTATGTACACAGTGACTGCACCAGCAGAATAGTGAGTGCAGCTCTGGAGTATAATACAGGATGTAACTCAGGATCAGTACAGGATAAATAATGTAATGTATGTACACAGTGACTGTACCAGCAGAATAGTGAGCGCAGCTCTGGAGTATAATACTGGATAAGTAATGTAATGTATGTACACAGTGACTGCACCAGCAGAATAGTGAGTGCAGCTCTGGAGTATAATACAGGATAAGTAATGTAATGTATGTACACAGTGACTGCACCAGCAGAATAGTGAGCGCAGCTCTGGAGTATAATACAGGATGTAACTCAGGATCAGTACAGGATAAGTAATGTAATGTATGTACACAGTGACTGTACCAGCTGAATAGTGAGCGCAGCTCTGGAGTATAATACAGGATGTAACTCAGGATCAGTACAGGATAAGTAATGTAATGTATGTACACAGTGACTGTACCAGCTGAATAGTGAGCGCAGCTCTGGAGTATAATACAGGATAAGTAATGTAATGTATGTACACAGTGACTGTACCAGCAGAATAGTGAGCGCAGCTCTGGAGTATAATACAGGATAAGTAATGTAATGTATGTACACAGTGACTGCACCAGCAGAATAGTGAGTGCAGCTCTGGAGTATAATACAGGATGTAACTCAGGATCAGTACAGGATAAGTAATGTAATGTATGTACACAGTGACTGTACCAGCAGAATAGTGAGCGCAGCTCTGGAGTATAATACAGGATAAGTAATGTAATGTATGTACACAGTGACTGTACCAGCAGAATAGTGAGTGCAGCTCTGGAGTATAATACAGGATGTAACTCAGGATCAGTACAGGATAAGTAATGTAATGTAAATCTTTGGTTCCTCGTTCAGTGTTCTTTGCCCCCGTTCCTCCTGTATTACTATTTAACTTGCTCATTTGATGGAGAGATTGATATTACCAATACACCGAGTGTAATTTATTTGCGGGTGTTTGAAACCCCAGCAATTGCCATGGCAACGATATTTTTAATTATGGAGAGCAGAGATGATAACATGTATATCAGATGTGGCTGAATTTTCCCCGTAGACCGCGCTCTGATTAGACATTTGAGGGAAGCTTTGTATGTGGATTTCCCTCGCAGGCGAGATTTTATTATCTGCTTTAGCAGACAGCTGTTTTGCTGGTGCCATGAACCTACACTAATACATTGAATGGAATTGGCTTATAGGCCGCTCTATGTGGCGGGACAACCATGCACATTGTTACAGTAGAAGACTCTAGGACTTGTGCACATGACCCCTGTGCAGTATATCAGTCCACCTACAGTGAAGAGTATAACTGTACTATTTATATGTACTGTATAGCAGTAACATATATTATACAGTTATAGTGTGCACTCTGCCTTTGCTATTTATATCTACCGTACTGCTGTATTATTTATGTGGATGATATGGCAGTACCATTATACCGTATAGTATAGCTGCACTATTTATATGTACTATACAGCGCTGATATAATTGTAAATGGTTTAATGTTTCAATTATAGTATAAAGTATAACAGTAATCTTTATGTGTACCGTATAGGAGTAATATGCATGTAGGTAATGCAGTGGTATTATTATAGTGTACTTTATGGCTGTGCTATTTATGTGTACTGTATAGTTATAATATTCATGTGGTTGACAAAGCGGTACAATTATAATGCCCAGTGTAGCAGAACATTTTATGTGTACTGTTTGGCTGTTTTATTAATTTAGATTATATGTCAGATTATATGTAATAGAAGCAGTACATTTATAGTTTATAGTATAGCAGTATTATTTAAATGTGTGCTACTGTTACAAAATTACAGTGTACAGTTTAGCTGTATTATTTACATATAGTCTATCTATCTATCTATCTATCTATCTATCTATATTATATCTGTATAAAGATTGATAAATAGATAGATAGATAGATAGATAGGAGATAGATAGATAGATAGATAGATAGATAGATAGATAGATAGATGATGGATAGATAGATAGATAGATAGATAGATAGATAGATAGGAGATAGATAGATAGGAGATAGATAGATAGATAGATAGATAGATAGATAGATAGATAGATAGGAGATAGATAGATAGATAGATAGATAGATAGGAGATAGATAGATAGATAGATAGATAGGAGATAGATAGATAGATAGATAGATGATGGATAGATAGATAGATAGATAGATAGATAGATAGGAGATAGATAGATAGGAGATAGATAGATAGATAGATAGATAGATAGGAGATAGATAGATAGATAGATAGATAGATAGATAGATAGATAGATAGATAGGAGATAGATAGATAGATAGATAGATAGATAGAGATATGAGATAGGTAGATATAGATAGATAGATAGATAGATAGATAGATAGATATGAGATAGATAGATAGATAGATAGATAGATAGATAGATAGATAGGAGATAGATAGATAGATATGAGATAGATAAATAGATAGATAGATAGATATGAGATAGATAGATAGATAGATAGATAGATAGATAGATAGATAGATAGGAGATAGATAGATAGATAGATAGATAGATAGATAGATGATGGATAGATAGATAGATAGATAGATAGATAGAGATATGAGATAGGTAGATATAGATAGATAGATAGATAGATAGATATGAGATAGATAGATAGATAGATAGATAGATAGATAGATAGGAGATAGATAGATAGATAGATAGATAGATAGGAGATAGATAGATAGATAGATAGATAGATAGATAGATAGATAGATAGATAGGAGATAGATAGATAGATTGATAGATAGATGATAGATATGAGATAGATAAATAGATAGAAAGATAGGAGATAGATAGATAGATAGATAGATAGATAGATAGATAGATAGATAGAGATATGAGATAGGTAGATATAGATAGATAGATAGATAGATAGATAGATAGATATGAGATAGATAGATAGATAGATAGATAGATAGGAGATAGATAGATAGATAGATAGATAGATAGATAGATAAATAGATAGATAGATGATAGATAGATAGATAGATAGATAGATAGATGATAGATATGAGATAGATAAATAGATAGAAAGATAGGAGATAGATAGATAGATAGATAGATAGATAGATATATGAGATAGGTAGATATAGATAGATAGATAGATAGATAGATAGATAGATAGATAGATAGATGAGATAGGTAGATATAGATAGATAGATAGATATGAGATAGATAGATAGATAGATAGATAGATAGATATTGGATAGATGGATAGATAGATAGGTAGATAGATAGATAGATAGATAGATAGGAGATAGATAGATAGATAGATAGATAGATAGATATGAGATAGATAGATAGATAGATAGATAGATAGATAGATACGAGATAGATAGATAGATAGATAGATAGATAGATAGATAGATACTAGCAAATTAAAATAATTCAGAATTTCACTTATTTTTGTCTGTGACATCAGGGTGTAACTGTGGGTTAGGCAAGTTCTTAGAATTTACTAGAAGCTAATTGTATCTCTGTACTCCACGCTATGGTATGTGGGGCAGACGTGTCAGATCTCCATTATTGTCCTTGCTTGTGGTAGATAGCATTTCTTTTCGCCTGTCATTATGAGGCAGTGTGAGCGTGATATGGAAATCTATTAGACATATCAGCTTGATCTGTGTGGATACCCCCATCTGTTTTTTTCTTAAATCCTTATCTGTGAATCATTAAAACTGAAATTGTTCCTCCCAGGTGGAAGAACAAAATTAAATGAGTTCTCCGTAATAAGGGCAAACATACTTTTTCTAATTATTTAGCAATTAATATAATACCCAACAGGCAATAACTTGCGGGCAAGGAGGGAAAATCTGTGGTCTGGTGTTAATGGCACTTGTTTAATATGGCAAGCTGTGATTAATGACTGTAGGAAGTATATGACAACACCTTCTATAGAAAGACCCCATAGAAATCTCTACACAGTGAGGACGGGCAGGATACAGCATATGACTCAGGTATAAGAAACACTATAATAGAAGAATATACATCACGTGTAACAATGTAACATGGGAATTATCTGCATGCAACTATAAAGAATATTCCATCTGACATTGTATGTAATAATATTATAATGGTCAATGTATGTACTGGAATCATATATCTTATCTGGGTATTCATGTACCGTGTAGTATCTATCTATCTCCTATCTATCTATCTATCTATCTATCTATCTATCTATCTATCTATCTATCTATCATCCATCTCTGTGTATAGTGTCTAATGGAGTCTTGTGTATCTATATAGATTTCATTGCTTCTGTGTTCATGATTACACAGGAATATACTTTATACAGTACAAAATTGACAGAAAATATATGATAGATAGATAGATAGATAGATAGATAGATAGGAGATAGATAGATAGATAGATAGATAGATAGATAGGAGATAGATAGATAGATAGATAGATAGATAGATAGATAGATAGACTGTTTTTAATCAGAGTAAATTATGGTGGACTTACACATCTTCTAAATTCACTTGGAAGCCTATGTCCAAAGAGATGAGTTAATACAGTATATAGGGTCCTATTTAAAGACACCACCTATCTATTTCCTATCTATCTATCTATCTATCTATCTATCCATCTTCTCATATCTATCTATCTATCTATCTATCTATCTCATATCTATCTATCTATCGTCTATCTATTTATCTATCTATCTATCTATCTATCTATCCATCTTCTCATATCTATCTATCTCATATCTATCTATCTATCTATCTATCTATCTATCTCATATCTATCTATCTATCTATCTATCTATCTATCTATCTATCTATCTATCTATCTATCTATCTATCGCTCTATCTATCTATCTATCTATCTATCTATCTATCTATCCATCTTCTCATATCCATCTATCTATCTATCTCATATCTATCTTCTTCTTCTTCTTCTTCTTCTCTCTCTCTCTCTCTCTCTCTCTCTCTCTCTCTCCTCTCTCTCTCTCTCTCATCTACCTTGACCTCAGTCCTCATGACTTTAGCGCACAGTTTCCATCTTCTTATGGTGTCTTGTGTATGTGTATATTGATTTTACGCCTTCATATTGATAGATACAAGGGTTCTGCTGGATAATCGGGGTATATAGTGAGTAGTATAGATATATATGTAGCGCGTTGTGTTTTGTTCCCTCCGCCCCAGCAATCATACTGTACATATGTGTTGCTCTGCGCTTTGAGACCCCAGAAGTGGCTGTTATAAGGACATCAGCAGGGGGCTAATGAAAAGGCTTTGTTGATTTTAACGAATTGCGAGCGACTGTAGCCAAAATAAATATAATCTTCTTTTTGGATTAGTCGTTACAGATGATTTTACCTCCTAACAATGATTAACAGGCCCTCGCGGACAGGAAGCCGAGCCGCTCCCCAGTGATCCTCCGAGCACAGCAATAATCAGCCACAAATGAGCACTGACACATTGGCTTCTGTCACTGTATACATGGATGATTCCAGCCTCTGATATCTCACAGAATATTCTCGGCCTGGCCAGCTCCATCTATAATCTGCTGGACGCTCATTATAGTGATCACGGTTTATGTAGCTGGTAATATTTTCCTGCAAGTCTCAGCCAGTAGTGCAACTAGAGGGGGCGCAATAGTAACTAGAGGGGGTGCAATCATAGCTAGACAAGGTGCATTGGATCCTGAAGAGCACAATAAGGTCCCATGGCAGGATACTAATGCTATAAAAGATGTATGTAAATGAGCTCTCCTACAGAAGGAAGGAAACTGTCTCTCTACTGCCACCTATAGGTAGCTATTAAAGGGGTTTCCCATCTCCCTCTCTCAGCAGCTTCACCCTCTGTGTCTTGTTCTAACATCCTTCTTCAGCAAGCTGGTGGGCAGGCTTTAACTGTTTGATGGACATGACAGTATGAAGAACCTCAATAGATACAGACATTTCAGCCCTGCAGATAGATAGGTTACTGTCACCAGGACCAGCATATCACCCCAGCCCTGCAGATAGATAGGTTAGTGTCACCAGACCCAGCATATCACCCCAGCCCTGCAGATAGATAGGTTACTGTCACCAGACCCAGCATATCACCCCAGCCCTGCAGATAGATAGGTTAGTGTCACCAGACCCAGCATATCACCCCAGCCCTGCAGATAGATAGGTTAGTGTCACCAGACCCCAGCATATCACCCCAGTCCTGCAGATAGTTAGGTTACTGTCACCAGAACCAGCATATTCCCCCCAGCCCTGCAGATAGATAGGTTAGTGTCACCAGAACCAGCATATCACCCCAGCCCTGCAGATAGATAGGTTAGTATTACCAGAACCAGCATATCACCCCAGCCCTGCAGATAGTTAGGTTACTGTCACCAGACCCAGCATATCACCCCAGCCCTGCAGATAGATAGGTTAGTGTCACCAGACCCCAGCATATCACCCCAGCCCTGCAGATAGATAGGTTACTGTCACCAGACCCAGCATATCACCCCAGCCCTGCAGATAGATAGGTTAGTGTCACCAGACCCCAGCATATCACCCCAGCCCTGCAGATAGATAGGTTACTGTCACCAGAACCAGCATATCACCCCAGTCCTGCAGATAGATAGGTTACTGTCACCAGAACCAGTATATCACCCCAGCCCTGCAGATAGATAGGTTAGTGTCACCAGACCCCAGCATATCACTCCAGTCCTGCAGATAGATAGGTTAGTATTACCAGAACCAGCATATCACCCCAGCCCTGCAGATAGATAGGTTACTGTCACCAGACCCAGCATATCACCCCAGCCCTGCAGATAGATAGGTTAGTATTACCAGAACCAGCATATCATCCCAGCCCTGCAGATAGATAGGTTAGTATTACCAGAACCAGCATATCACCCCAGCCCTGCAGATAGATAGGTTAGTATTACCAGAACCAGCATATCACCCCAGCCCTGCAGATAGATAGGTTAGTATTACCAGAACCAGCATATCACCCCAGCCCTGCAGATAGATAGGTTAGTATTACCAGAACCAGCATATCACCCCAGCCCTGCAGATAGATAGGTTAGTGTCACCAGAACCAGCATATCACCCCAGTCCTGCAGATAGTTAGGTTACTGTCACCAGACCCAGCATATCACCCCAGCCCTGCAGATAGATAGGTTAATATCATTAGACCCCAATATATCCCTCCAGCCCTGCAGATAGATAGGTTAAGGTCACCCAAATCACACAATATCTTCACCTTGTGAATCGCTGTCTCTCTTGCCTAAATATTGTCAGTTTATTTTTTTTGTATGTAAATTAACCCTTGAGTTACCACTTACTGCTTAATTGCATATTGAAAAATAAACTAGTGACAACTCCGTAACAAAGACACTATTTCACACCATTTGAGTCAGGTGACCCTAACCCATCTGCAGGGCTGGGGTGATATTCTGGCTCTGGTGACACTAACCTATCTATCTGCAGGGCTGGGGTGATATGCTGGGTCTGGTGACAGTAACCTATCTATCTGAAGGGCTGGGGTGATATGCTGGGTCTGGTGACAGTAACCTATCTATCTGCAGGGCTGGGGTGATATGCTGGGTCTGGTGACAGTAACCTATCTATCTGAAGGGCTGGGGTGATATGCTGGTTCTGGTGACAGTAACCTATCTATCTGCAGGGCTGGGGTGATATGCTGGTTCTGGTGACAGTAACCTATCTATCTGAAGGGCTGGGGTGATATGCTGGTTCTGGTGACAGTAACCTATCTATCTGCAGGGCTGGGGTGATATGCTGGTTCTGGTGACACTAACCTATCTATCTGCAGGGCTGGGGTGATATGCTGGTTCTGGTGACAGTAACCTATCTATCTGCAGGGCTGGGGTGATATGCTGGGTCTGGTGACAGTAACCTATCTATCTGCAGGGCTGGGGTGATATGCTGGTACTTATGACAGTAACCTATCTATCTGTGGGGCTGGGTTGATATGCTGCAGTCTGGTGACACACTTCTATTAACCCTTCCTGCACACATGATGAATACATTCGTCATGAGCAAGGGACAGTTCATTCACCATGACCTATATTTTCATCGTGGTGATCACGCCAGTGCCGACTCCTTTTGACTCTACTTCTATATATCAGGAAACAGAACTCCGACCCTTCTATAGATATACTAAGAGATGAATAAACACGACATGACGTATGTAGATGATTTATAGATTTCTGAGGACGCCTCCACTGCCTTTTATCTCATTTACATATATTATAATTGACTGTGTCTATGTGATAATCACCCGGTCCGAAAATTTTCCTCTATTCCTCCATCATCCCAGTCCTTGCTGTTGTAGGCCTAGAGATGGCAGACATTGCTAGAGTGATTTGCAGAGAAGTTACAAGGACAGGACCTGACCGCTCTTCTGCTGGCAGTTGGTATTAGTCTGTCGGTGTCCCATGGCTATCAAGAGCACCTTGACTCGTCTTGATGGGTGTTTTATTTTAGGAAGTAAACAGATCATGAATGCCGATGCCGAGATACGCAGATAACAGTCATCTCTTCCTTCGCTGTATATTTTTACCATTTTTTGTATGAATTTGATGATTTTTTTTAATATATTATATTATTTTTTATTTTATGTTTATTTATTTATTTTTTCTATCCTTTGGAGTGACCGATGTTTATGTCGCCGCGTTGAGTGTAGAGAATGCCTATTTTGCACGCTTCACATTTCATGGTTTAAAGCTACGGATGGAGGAAAACGGTTGTCATGGTCCGCACAATTAACGCTTCATTTTCATCCATTTACTCCGTATCTCAGGTTTAATTTCCTTTTCATTTGCACTTTATGCAATTTTTATTCACTACCGCTATATGTCTGTGGAGCCTATATACTCAGTAATGGAAATCATATCTACAGTCCTATGAAAAAGTTTGGGCACCCCTATTAATCTTAATCATTTTTAGTTCTAAATATTTTGGTGTTTATAACAGCCATTTCAGTTTGATATATCTAATAACTGATGGACACAGTAATATTTCAGGATTGAAATGAGGTTTATTATACCAACAGAAAATGTGCAATATGCATTAAACCAAAATTTGACCGGTGCAAAAGTATGGGCACCTCAACAGAAAAGTGACATTAATATTTAGTAGATCCTCCTTTTGCAAAGATAACAGCCTCTAGTCGCTTCCTGTAGCTTTTAATCAGTTCCTGGATCCTGGATGAAGGTATTTTGGACAAACAATTCAAGTTCAGTTAAGTTAGATGGTCACCGAGCATGGACAGCCCGCTTCAAATCATCCCACAGATGTTCAATGATATTCAGCTCTGGGGACTGGGATGGCCATTCCAGAACATTGTAATTGTTCCTCTGCATGAATGCCTGAGGATTTGGAGCGGTGTTTTGGATCATTGTCTTGCTGAAATATCCATCCCCGGCGTAACTTCAACTTCGTCACTGATTCTTGAACATTATTCTCAAGAATCTGCTGATACTGAGTGGAATCCATGCGACTCTCAACTTTAACAAGATTCCCGATGCCGGCATTGGCCACACAGCCCCAAAGCATGATGGAACCTCCACCAAATTTTACAGTGGGTAGCATGTGTTTTTCTTGGAATGCTGTTTCTTTTTGGACGCCATGCATAACGCCTTTTTTTATAACCAAACAACTCAATCTTTGTTTCCAAAATGAAGCTGCCTTGTCCAAATGTGCTTTTTCATACCTCAGGCAACACCATTTGTGGCGTACGTGCAGAAACGGCTTCTTTCTCATCACTCTCCCATACAGCTTCTCCTTGTGCAAAGTGCGCTGTATAGTTGACCGATGCACAGTGACACCATCTGCAGCAAGATGATGCTGCAGCTCTTTGGAGGTGGTCTGTGGATTGTCCTTGACTCTTCTCACCATTCTTCTTCTCTGCCTTTCTGATATTTTTCTTGGCCTGCCACTTCTGGGCTTAACAAGAACTGTCCCTGTGGTCTTCCATTTCCTTACTATGTTCCTCACAGTGGAAACTGACAGGTTAAATCTCTGAGACAACGTTTTGTATCCTTCCCCTGAATAACTATGTTGAACAATCTTTGTTTTCAGATCATTTGAGAGCGGGCTGTCCATGATCGGCGACCATCAAACTTAACTGAACTTGAATTGTTTGTCCAAAATACCTTCATCCAGGATCGAGGAACTGATTAAAAGCTACAGGAAGCGACTAGAGGCTGTTATCTTTGCAAAAGGAGGATGTACTAAATATTAATGTCACTTTTCTGTTGAGGTGCCCATATTTTTGCACCGGTCAAATGCATATTGCGCATTTTCTGTTAGTACAATAAACCTCATTCCAATCCTGAAATATTACTGTGTCCATCAGTTATTAGATATATCAAACTGAAATGGCTGTTGCAAACACCAAAATATTTAGAACTAAAAATGATTAAGATTAATAGGGGTGCCCAAACTTTTTCATAGCACTGTATATACTGGGTGGAATGGGGCAAACTCTGGAAACAGGAACAGGCAATTTGGTAAATGTGGTGCAGGTTAGACCCTTTTTTTTGCCATTGCAAAAATTACTTATATCATATACATTTTTGGTGCAGTATGTGCAAGAGTGTAGCTTTACCTAAAGGTAGTGTGTCACCAGACCCCAGCATATCACCCCAGCCCTGCAGATAGATAGGTTACTGTCACCAGACCCAGCATATCACCCCAGCCCTGCAGATAGATAGGTTACTGTCACCAGAACCAGCATATCACCCCAGTCCTGCAGATAGATAGGTTACTGTCACCAGAACCAGCATATCACCCCAGCCCTGCAGATAGATAGGTTACTGTCACCAGACCCAGCATATCACCCCAGCCCTGCAGATAGATAGGATAGTGTCACCAGAACCAGCATATCACCCCAGCCCTGCAGATAGATAGGTTAGTGTCACCAGAACCAGCATATCACCCCAGCTCTGCAGATAGATAGGTTAGTGTCACCAGAACCAGCATATCACCCCAGCCCTGCAGATAGATAGGTTACTGTCACCAGAACCAGCACATCACCCCAGTCCTGCAGATAGATAGGTTAGTGTCACCAGAACCAGCATATCACTCCAGCTCTGCAGATAGATAGGTTAGTGTCACCAGAACCAGCATATCACCCCAGCCCTGCAGATAGATAGGATAGTGTCACCAGAACCAGCATATCACCCCAGCCCTGCAGATAGATAGGTTAGTGTCACCAGAACCAGCATATCACCCCAGCTCTGCAGATAGATAGGTTAGTGTCACCAGAACCAGCATATCATCCCAGCCCTGCAGATAGATAGGTTACTGTCACCAGAACCAGCACATCACCCCAGTCCTGCAGATAGATAGGTTAGTGTCACCAGAACCAGCATATCACTCCAGCTCTGCAGATAGATAGGTTAGTGTCACCAGAACCAGCATATCACCCCAGCCCTGCAGATAGATAGGTTAGTGTCACCAGAACCAGCATATCACCCCAGTCCTGCAGATAGATAGGTTACTGTCACCAGAACCAGCATATCACCCCAGTCCTGCAGATAGATAGGTTACTGTCACCAGAACCAGCATATCACCCCAGCCCTGCAGATAGATAGGTTATGTCATCAGAACCAGAATATCACCCCAGCCCTGCAGATAGATAGGTTACTGTCACCAGAACCAGCATATCACCCCAGTCCTGCAGATAGATAGGTTAGTGTCACCAGAAACAGCATATCACTCCAGCTCTGCAGATAGATAGGTTACTGTCACCAGACCCAGCATATCACCCCAGCCCTGCAGATAGATAGGTTAGTGTCACCAGAACCAGCATATCACCCCAGTCCTGCAGATAGATAGGTTACTGTCACCAGAACCAGCATATCACCCCAGTCCTGCAGATAGATAGGTTACTGTCACCAGAACCAGCATATCACCCCAGTCCTGCAGATAGATAGGTTACTGTCACCAGAACCAGCATATCACCCCAGCCCTGCAGATAGATAGGTTATGTCATCAGAACCAGAATATCACCCCAGCCCTGCAGATAGATAGGTTACTGTCACCAGAACCAGCATATCACCCCAGCCCTGCAGATAGATAGGTTACTGTCACCAGAACCAGCATATCACCCCAGCCCTGCAGATAGATAGGTTACTGTCACCAGAATCAGCATATCACCCCAGTTGGATGCCAAGTTCCCTTTAAGTAACTGTTACACTTGCACTCTTGATCTGCTTATTATGGGGTGCTGAGGGTTAGGCCCCCACTGATCATATACTGATGACCTGTGCTTGGTGGATCCTCTGCATTATCTTATGGTCTGTTGCAGTTTCCTATATTTGCAAACTGAACCCGATGTAGGTGAAAGTTTCGAGTTTCCCAGTGAGCATCCCGTCCCCTTAAATTTTAATTAAAGCCATAAAACTTTATAGCAACCATACTATTTACATAATAACGTGTTAATGGTTGAGACGTCGGCGTGAAATATATATTGTCTAGATTGCATCTGTGCCTGGCTGTGCGAACAGAATATCAAGAGAGGTCATATGTTTGGTCAGAGCTAAGTGAAGTGATGTCATATCTTGGCAGGAGACCGGTATCTGCCGCTGTTGCCTGGGGATTGTGCAGGAAGTTATCGAAGCCGTGGCTGACATTCTTAGGCACTGCCTACCTTGCAGACACCAAAACTTTTCTCTTCTCATTTTTTTTTTTTTTTTTGCATGATGTTTTATGAGGATCAAAGGCGAGAGATATGAAATCATAATGATTGGAAATTTTGCAGAGGAGAGAAAAAAATATATGCAAGGATTGCCCGGAAAATACTGCACTGTGTGTTCTGTACTGTTTATGTGAAAGAGAGGATCAGCTTTTTTTGCTGCAGACATTAAGTACGTCAGTTTTTGGCACATTTTTTGGTGCATAGTTGTTTTACCCCCAAATGCTCAGTCAATTTTCTGATTTCAGGAAAGTGGGTGTAGGGTGCTACGATTCAAGGTAGTTCAGGGTGTAGACACCTCAGCCCGTCAGATTAGGTATAACCCCTGCCCGAAGTCCGGTGTCGTTACATCCGTAATAGAAGATAATTTCACTGCTGGTGCACCGGACCTAGAGATAGACTGCTGATATTATGATCCTGAAAAATTCCTTTACCTGACTGATATCAGCAGTACTTGTGATGTCACCACCATTACCTAATAGAAACACACTTGTGATGTCATAGATGTTCACTTGGAGGAAACTCAACTCTGATGATGTCTCAGATAGAGATGCCTCCCAAATAGTCATCCACCTTTTTTGTGGTTCGGTCTGAATCAAAAGTGCTGTTGTTATACAGCGGGGTCTCTTCAGACCCGGAATATAATGGGCGGAGGCCTAGGGGAGGTACAGAAACATAATTAACACTAATAACTAGGGTTGAGCCGATCTTGAGATTTCAGGATCGATTCTAAAATACGATTTCCGATCATTTTCCAGCCGATCCCAATCACGATCGTGAAATTTGCTCGATTGCCGATCAAGGTCTGATCTTTTCCGAACCTGATCGCTCAACCCTAGTCAATGCTTCTCTATGGGAAAAGTCACTTTTCGGGATGAGCCGATCTTGAGATTTCAAAATCCGATTTCCGATCATTTTCCAGCCGATCCCGATCGTGAAATTCGCTCGGTAGCCGATCGGGATCCGATCTTTTCCGAACCCGATTGCTCAACCCTACTAATAACCACCATGCCTTACCTCTGCCGGGACCGTTGTGGCATTCACTGCTCCTGCTGTGTTCTTTACCTGCCGAAACTGAAAAATTTGGGATTCGTCTTGGACTAACTAAAATGCCTGGGGGTGGTCTCTTCAGACCCCAGAGTACAATACCTGGAAGCCCAGGGGAGGTGACAAGAAAAACCCATTTGTACTCACCTTCTGTTGCCTCCTTTGGGCCTTCACGCAGTGTGTTCCCGGATGCAAGACATCATAATAGAGCACAAGACACCACTCTTGGTGTCTAGTGCTCTACTATGATGTCTTGCATCCGGGGACACCACTGAGGCCTGCGATTGGGCCTCAGCAGTGACATGAGCATGCCAAGCATCATGATGTCAGAGTATAATAGTTTCCCTTCTGGTTCTATCCGAACAATCATATGCTATTTATGACTTGACACGGACTGTATTCTGACTGTGCGTTCTGATCGCTGCCTTGCCTGACCTGACCTGTATCTATGTTCCCATATTGCACGAACTCTTCCAGCCCCGACCTTGGATTTCTACGTCTATACTCTTTGCTACAGAATATTTTCTAGAAGTTGTGACTAAGATAGACCACGTTGGAGACGTAGCCTGCAGATTCCCTGTGCTAAGTCCATATACCAATGATAGTACCAACAACTCCGCCTGATACCATATACTAAAATCCGTAAATTGTCCTGAATGGGTCCACCAGTTGTTTCATGGCACGGTGCACAACAATTAAAACCTACTACTACTACTACTGAAGTAAAATAATGGAAAAGTTTGGTGATTTTCTGGAGGAGGATATTTTTGTTGTTGTTGTTTTCAAGGCATGCTTCCTCTTTAGAAGAGGCCACGTTTGAAGTGATGTCATCGTTCCCTGTTGTTAAAATGCATTTCTGCTTCAGAAGCGGGATCTGGATTCTGATGTGCTGTAAAAGTGTTACATCAAAGGCAGAGCTCAGATCTAAGAGCGAGAAGAGAAAGGAGAGGGGAAAGGGAGAACCCTCGGATGACTAAAAGTTGTTAAGAGCGTTATATGAAAGACGAAAATGGCCTTTCTCCCCTGACAAATCGTTCAAAAGGTAACCGCCAGTTAGGAAGCGCCCGGTCACATGGAATACAAATTCAGCCGCTGCCAATCTCAATTCACACTGAAACATTTTCATCTTCTGCTTCGGTTTAACTCCTTGGTGGCGTCTTGATTTTGTTTTGATATAGGTCTATATCCATGTAGACAACCCCTTCGCTAAAATCCTACCAAATTTTCTGAAATTCGTTTTGGGTCCGTTTTGATCACATGGACTGTCAGATTTGATTTGGTCCAAATAAATTCGAAAGTGCCCTCGATTGCCCTAAAAAGTTTTGCATGACTCTTTGAGGTCTACTAGTACTATGTCCAACCCCACTCGAGCGCGGTAATACCAAGAAAGGAACAGAATGTCAAAATGATGGCAACCTATATGGCCATGGGTAAGGTATCTGGTAGTTGATGGTATCTGGTGGTTAACGGTGGCTCACAACTACAGTCCCGTCAACTCCAAGAATACAAATTCTAGCACTTCTTCAATTCAGGATCTTGATTTTGTTTCAACATTTAGTTCTGTATTTCCACCATTTTGGATACAGCTACTTGTTGCTTGTTTCAAGTTTCTACCACCTACAAAGTGTGTAAGCAATTTAAGGAACTCTCTGGGGAAAAATTGAGAAATGGTGTAATTCCTAATTCCAAACGTGTAGAGGTGAAGCATATCAAGGGGTCCTCTCATTAGTCATCTTTGAATTATTGCATCATGCTCCACCCCTGCAGAACCTGCAATAGTCCTAACACAGAGCATTCTTGTTTTATTGTGTCCCTTTGTAGAATGTGAGATACCTAAAAATTGTTATGCACCCCCAAATTCACTCTTACTCTATCTATCCATCTATCTATCTATCTATCTATCTATCTATCTATCTATCTATCTATCTCCTATCTATCTATCTGTCTATCTATCTATCTATCTCCTATCTATTATCTATCTATCTATCTATCTATCTATCTATCTATCTATCTATCATCATCTATCTTCTATCTATCTATCTATCTATCATCTATCTATCTATCTATCTATCTATCTCCTATCTATCTATCTATCTATCTATCTTTCTATCTATCTACCTATCTATCTCCTATCTATCTATCTATCTATCTATCTATCTATCTATCTATCCCCTATCTATCTATCTATCTATCTATCTCATATCTATCTATCTATCTATCTATCTATCTATCTATCTATCTATCTATCTATCTATCTATCCCCTATCTATCTATCTATCTATCTATCTTTATTTTCTTCTTTCTAGTTTACTTTTTCTGTTTTTTTCTGCATAACTTATCCTCCCCGGCATAGTGCATATGATATACAGCACATTTTCACTCTCTGAAATGTTGCACATGTTCCCAGTACTGCCCAAGGGATAACGTACAGAAAGTATATGCCCTTATGCTGCAATCTGAAATTTTCCATGCTGATTATAGTTTAATCAGCAAGTGTTACAAGTGCCAAAAGGATTTATAGGTCACTGATACAGTAGACTGCTGACCGGCCCTAATCTTTTTTTTTAATTTTCTACGTTTTTTTTTGTTTTGTTTTTAATCCTTGTTAGACACCATTCATTGCTGTATACACTGTGCTGGTGTATGTAGTTCACCCTGCTTTTTATTGTATTTACAGTATGCAATATCATATCATATCAATAAAGGACATTGTTTGTTTTCATAGGAACAGACTACAAACAAACTTTGTGTAGTCAGGTCTTAAAGTCTCACTCCAATCCCTCTACATTATTCTAATGTTCATTTTATAAGTTACAGGAATCAGATGAAAGAATGTGAGACTGCAGAAACAAACTATACAGGATTTGTTTCCACTTTGTAACCCTGCGGGCCTGTACTTCTGCATAGGGGCTGCATACACAAAATCACTGCAGATTTTTACAAATTTCCTATATTTTTTATTGATCCATCGGAGCTATGCAATTAGTTGCAAAAGTGCCAATATATCTAGACTACAACAATGAAGCTTATTTCCTATAGGAGGCGTTTAGAGGATACAGAGGAATATGGAGTCAATCTTGCTGCAGATTCTGTAACCAATTCACATGTCTGACTTGCGTCAGGGGCTGAGGCTTCTTAGCCCTATTATATCTTAGGCATACAGCGAGCAAATCTGCAACGGAAAGTCGAAGCCGGAATCTAAGGTGGTCTCGACTTTATTCCCCCTTTTCCACTCTCAAGTTCTCACTTACGTTTTCCAGTTGATCATTTCTTCCAATAATTTTGGCCAGGGCCAGCCTTTCCCATTAGAGTACCAGTGGCCCATGCTCCGATGCAATAATTGGCCCTAAAGGTCCAGGACAAAACAACCATACGTGGAGGAGACTTTGGAGACATTTGCCACTAGGGTCTAAATCTTATGTGACGAGCGACAAATAACCTATGAGATCTTTTTGATGATATGTGTGTAGATGGAGGGTGGATTCTTAGACTCATCTCCTCCAGTGGAACCAAGGACCTTAGGCTGGTATTGGATCATATGAAATGTGTCCTTCTATCTCTTTCCTTTTGGCTCAACATATCCTGAGATGTTTGTCACGAGATGACCAGCTTTGAAAAAGCATATGACTTTGTGATACTCTGCTGGGAGCTATTTACGATATGTGTGTCTATATGTAGCCACCCATTGGTTGTGATGAGCCTATAGTTTTACTAGCATATTCTGTTATGTATTAAAAATGGACCATTCACCAGGTCTTGAATGCCCAATGACATCCATAATCTCATTGGCGCTGTCACCCTGAGCATTTTAGTGTTTCGTTTATCCAATCTGTTCAGCTACTCCAAAGTTATAAGCCCTTTTGTTTATGCAAAATAGGGTCTACTAGCCAAGTGGGCCATAACACAGCATGACCTACAGCACTACAGTACCCGGCTCTAAAGAGACCACAGAGAGACCACCAACCTTGCATCAACACTAAAAGGGCTTATATCTTTGGAATGGCTGAACGGGTGATAACACATTAGAGGGTGGAAGGTCCTCTTTAATTTTTTATTTAGAAAAACTGGAATCCTTACAAAATTTGTGTAAAATTAAGAGTAACAAGATCTGTAAATATTCTTATCCATTGGCCAGCCTTGGCCGACTCTCCAGTAGAGCGACGTACACAACATGTCGATGAGAGAAGATTCCCTCTCTAGACTTCACTCTTTAACAAGCTTCATCATTTTCGTAGTTTGATTATTCAAATACTTAAGATAATGCAATGCTGGATCCAAGACAGCTTCAAGACTTATTTTCTTTCCTCAAGTATACCGCAAAGGTCATGTCAAGCCTGAAGTGATTAGAATTTGACAAGTTCCTCTCTTCCCATAATGCAGAGAGACACTTTTCACTTACAGTAGTTTATTAGTTACAAAGATTTAGTTACACGGAGCAATTCCAACTCATTGATGTTGATTAAAACTAAAGAGAAGGCTCCTCGGTATCGGAGGCTCAGCTGTTACTACGCTAACTGCTTTTGAGGGCTGCTGCTTAGTAAATCATTCTCGATACATGGAGACACGTGAAGCCAGTGGAAGACTTGATGGAATGGAGATCCCTTCCTCCTTGCCTTCTTACACTAGTGACTTAACAGGTAGGAATGGCTAATATGCCTGTAAGCATATGCTCCGCATGTTGTCTGCCTCCATATGCATCCAATTTATTGGACTTATCACAACGTCTATAGCTGTTCCTACCATGGGAACTTTCTCCATGGTGGCATCATAACAGGTCCTGCAAAGAAAGGGCTTTTACTTTGGGATGACCATAGGCTGTCAGTTTTAAAGCAGATCGGCAGGTTACAGGTTTATCCTTCCTTATCTTTCCCCTTGGTTGGATGTTTCCAGATAGGTGTGACATTGGATGATCAGCCTTTCAAAACAATATTATTTTGCAATACTCTATTACAAGATGACTATCCTATATAGGTGGCTAATGAGTAGTGATTACCCCAGAAAAAGACTACCTAAATGAATTCAGACCCCAGACCCCTAAATAAATTCAGATACGTGAATTCATTCAGACCCCTAATTCATTAATTAATTCGTTCATTTAGTCAGTCTACAGACGACTTAGTTAATTCAGACTCCAAAAAAGACTCTGTAAATTAATTTAATCCTCAGACCATACCCCTAAATGTATTCAGACCCCAGACCAGACCCCTAAATGAATTCAGAGCCCAGACCATACCCCTAAATGTATTCAGACCCCAGACCAGACCCCTAAATGTATTCCGAGCCCAGACCAGACCCCTAAATGTATTCAGAGCCCAAACCATACCCCTAAATGTATTCCGAGCCCAGACCAGACCCCTAAATGTATTCCGAGCCCAGACCAGACCCCTAAATTAGTTTAGAGCCCAGACCAGACCCCTAAATGTATTCAGAGCTCAGACCAGACCCCTAAATTAGTTCAGAGCCCAGACCAGACCCCTAAATGCATTCAGAGCCTAGACCATACCCCTAAATGTATTCAGACCCCAGACCAGACCCCTAAATGTATTCAGAGCCCAGACCATACCCCTAAATGTATTCAGACCCCAGACCAGACCCCTAAATGAATTCAGAGCCCAGACCAGACCCCTAAATGAATTCAGAGCCCAGACCATACCCCCAAATTTATTCCGAGCCCAGACCATACCCCTAAATGTATTCCGAGCCTAGTCCAGACCTCTAAATGTATTCCGAGCCCAGATCATACCCCTAAATGTATTCAGAGCTCAGATCATAAACCTAAATGTATTCAGAGCCCAGACCAGACCCCTAAATTTATTCCGAGCCCAGACCATACCCCTAAATGTATTCCGAGCCCAGTCCAGACCCCTAAATGTATTCCGAGCCCAGATCATACCCCTAAATGTATTCAGAGCCCAGATCATACCCCTAAATGTATTCAGAGCCCAGACCCCTAAATGAATTCAGAGCCCAGACCAGACCCCTAAATTAATTCATACCACAGACCGAACCCATAAGTTTAATCAGACCTAAGATCAGACCCCCTAGATAAATTCTTTCCTTAGACCTACCGTATGATTCTAGACCTTTAATTATTTCAGACCCCAGAAAAGACTCCCTACAGTAAATCAAATCTCAGCCAGAAACCCAAAATTTATTCAGTATCCAGACCATACCCCTAAATTTATTCAATCCTCAAACCATACCCCAAAATTTGTTAAGTCCCAAAACCATACCCCTAAATTAAGTCAGCCCCCCAGACTATACCCCTAAAGTATTTCAGACCCCAGGCTGTTGGATGAGATGAGGCTGGTCAGTACCAGGACCTCATGTCCTGCTCCTCAAGGGGCCTCGGATAGTGAGGGGCCATTTAGAGCCCCTTATAGTTCCAGCACTGACCTCATGCTACCTTGTAAACAGAGGATATACAGTACAGTGAGATAATGCCGAGTATGATGTGATTTGTACAGTTACGCAGCCCACTGTCTGCGGTCAGAGCAGATAATACATGCTGGTTTCATTTCTTTCTTTGCATTGCAGCATTTCCCATCATTGTTTTACATAACAGCAGTGTAAGATGTTAGAGATGTTTTTTCCTTCCCGAATCAATACAAATCCAATGCATTTCTTTTCCTTCCTGGTGCTGGGCTATAGAGACCTATAAATTATAGTTTATGTAGAGTAAACATTGGTTTCAGCTTTAACACAATTAGGACTCGAGACGGATTGTGGCCCAGGGCTCTACAACATAGCGAGGTCTATGGAGGGAGATTTCTCTTTCTGTTACAATGTATCCTGTCTCGTATTCATTCTGTTACAATGTATCCTGTCTACAATTCATCTGCTGATGGAATATTTAATATTTATTTAGACAGTTGCAGGGTGACATCATACTCCTTCCACCTTGTACAAGCTACTTATGCTGATTGTATACTTCATGCCCCCATGCATAGGACCAGAGTAAGGTTATTGAGGTGTCATATAATGCACAGTGAATGTTCGAATTTTCAATCTCCTCCTAGCAATGGTTTTGTGGTTAGGGAAATAGGAACTGGGGTCCTGGCAATCATCAGTTCCCAACTAATCTAAAAGGTATCACCTAGTCAGACCAGGACACCCCTTTAAAGAGCTTATACCACGAGAGTTGTGTATCCTCTTTCCATAGGATAGAGAACAAATTGCAGATTGGCGATGGTCTCAGCGGTTAGGAAAGGTTGTGTGGCCGAGAAGTTGACACTTTAATTCCCTGGCCAATGTAGATGGAAGTTCCCCAGAGGTGGCTCCTTGTTATATACCACATCTACATCCCCACTTGTCCTATACTTCCGTGGTTATAACAATGTTGTGTAAACAATGGGAGGAATAAGTTCACACAGCAGGCAAACAAAGCAGCATTTCTAAAGAAATATATTTAGGAAAAGTCTTCAATTTACATAAGCTACCAGTATAGATAGGATCCTTGAGATGGGACAACCCTTTAACATTTGTGGGAAAAATTGTTCTTCACAATGATACCATTCAATATCATGTGCAATGCACTGGGAAACTTTTATATCCATGTATAAGGAGGCGTAAGACGTTTTTTGTAATGTACTTTTTAGTTCTAGCATTTTGGAGAATTCAAACTTTTATGAGAAGCAAAACAGCGAAAAAATCAGCAGTGTAGCTTTTTATTTTCTTTTTTTCCCCATTAGAGCATTCAATATATGGGAAGAATATTTATATAAGTTTGTAGAATGAGTGTTTTTGGATAAAGGGACACCTAATGTGTATGTGTTTTACTTTATTTTTAGCATTTATATGTGCTCTAGGGAAGAGGGGAGGGGAGATTTGAAATTTTAATTCATTTTATTTTTTTTAAATTTTTTTGTAATTCTATTTTGTACATTTTATTATATTTTGTAATTATTAGACTCATTTTCGGATGTTAATGTCCATGATCAGTGTGGGCATGTTTTTCCTATCTATCTGCAGGGCTGGGGTGATATGCTGGTTCTGGTGACACTTAACCTATCTATCTGCAGGGCTGGGGTGATATGCTGGTTCTGGTGACACTAACCTATCTATCTGCAGGACTGGGGTGATATGCTGGTTCTGGTGACAGTAACCTATCTATCTGCAGGGCTGGGGTGATATGCTGGTTCTGGTGACAGTAACCTATCTATCTGCAGGGCTGGGGTGATATGCTGGTTCTGGTGACACTAACCTATCTATCTGCAGGGCTGGGGTGATATGCTGGTTCTGGAGACACTAACCTATCTATCTGCAGGACTGGGGTGATATGCTGGTTCTGGAGACACTAACCTATCTATCTGCAGGGCTGGGGTGATATGCTGGGTCTGGTGACACTAACCTATCTATCTGCAGGGCTGGGGTGATATGCTGGTTCTGGTGACAGTAACCTATCTATCTGCAGGGCTGGGGTGATATGCTGGTTCTGGTGACAGTAACCTATCTATCTGCAGGACTGGGGTGATATGCTGGTTCTGGTGACAGTAACCTATCTATCTGCAGGGCTGGGGTGATATGCTGGTTCTGGTGACAGTAACCTATCTATCTGCAGGGCTGGGGTGATATGCTGGTTCTGGTGACAGTAACCTATCTATCTGCAGGGCTGGGGTGATATACTCGTACTGCTGACACACTTCCTTTAAGTCAAAAGTTCTTAGAAAAGGAACAATATAAATGTAAAATAAGCTGTAAAAACAAATCTCCCTATTATTTTTTCCACTCCTTTCATGTTAATGGATCTGTGCCATGACTATGCCCCATACGTAACCATCTGACACGGATCCCCCCACTCTCTTTGGCTACTGAATTCGTCTCCTCCGGTCACACCACAAACCTTTTCTTTTTAAGCCCTAAGACAAGTGTTTCGGAAAAAGCATTCTTGCCATTTGACAAATGCATGTAATGGAAATGATACTCTGCAGGTGAAAGCGTCACATCAAATGAGAAGCCTGACCTCTAATTAGGGGATTAAGTTCTAGTAACTCGATTACTACTGTGAGGAGTGGGCCGCGCTAACCCCGTGCTCTAGAGTAATCCCAATTCAAGACACAGTGCCAGGCCGGTGTGACATTGGACAAAGCACAGAACCCCTCGCTGGTAATTGTGGAAAAAAGACATTTAGGCTCATTATGTTCCTATTTTACACCACCTGTGCCGCTCGTACCCCAGATACATAGGATATAGTGCGGAACAACATGTGTAGATGGGAAAATGGATGACACAGAGACCAGCAGGGAAGATATATATATATATGTATATATATATATATATATATATATATATATATATATATACACACACACACACACACACACACACACACACACACACACACACATAGGGATACAAGGGAGCAGCTGTCACATTACAGTATCTCCTCGTATATCATATATGGAGCAGGATGGCTGTTCCGTTTCTTGTTTTGATTCTGATCATAGAGATTAATGTATAAAGAGATTGTAGTCACTAATAGACGTCAATATCTGGGGCTGACAAAGGTGACAAAGACCTGGACAGCACAGAATGTAGAGAATGTATAGGGAACGCCGAATATTTATCTGCCAAAATGTTTCTCTTATTTCTTGTACCATAAAAAAATTCACCTTTATTACTTTTCATTCACACTGGAGGGCTGCCCCATGGTGTGAATATGTCACCATAGAGTGATAGATACAGAGATATGTGATATATACAAGAAAGATGGCTCTGAACTCTGTTTATCTATCTATCTATCTATCTATCTATCTATCTATCTATCTGTCTGTCTGTCTATCTATCTCCTATCTATCTATCTATCTATCTATCTCCTATCTATCTATCTATCTATCTATCTATCTATCTATCTCCTATCTATCTATCTATCTATCTATCTATCTATCTATCTTCTATCTATCTATCTATCTATCTATCTATCTATCTCCTATCTATCTATCTATCTATCTATCTATCTATCTATCTATCTCCTATCTATCTATCTATCTATCTATGTCATATCTATCTATCTATCTATCTATCTACAGTATCTATCTATCTATCTATCTCCTATCTATCTATCTATCTATCTATCTCCTATCTATCTATCTATCTATCTATCTATCTATCTATCTACAGTATCTATCTATCTATCTATCTCATATCTATCTATCTATCTATCTATCTATTTATCTATCTATCTATCTATCTATCTATCTACAGTATCTATCTATCTATCTATCTATCTATCTATCTATCTATCTATCTCCTATCTATCTATCTATCTATCTATCTATCTATCTATCTGTTTTAACTGCCTGATAAGCTATCTTTCTATGTATTTAACAAAAAAAAAGTCCAAAGTGGTAACCAAGAGAAAGTACAAATTTCAAAATTTCAAGGACCCAACATAAAATCCTCAAGTATATAAGAAAAAAAAAGGTCAGCTCCAAAATATGATAAAAATATGAATAAATTCCATGAAAAGTTTCAGAGTCATCTATCTATCTATCTATCTATCTATCTATCTATCTCCTATCTATCTATCTATCTATCTATCTATCTATCTATCTATCCCACTATTATCTATCTATCTATCTATCTATCTATCTATCTATCTCCTATCTATCTATTTATCTATCTATCTCCTATCTATCTATCTATCTATCTATCTATCTATCTATCTATCTACCTATCTATCTCCTATCTATCTATCTATCTATCTATCTATCTATCTATCTATCTATCTCCTATCTATCTATCTATCTATCTATCTATCTATCTATCTATCTATCCCACTATTATCTATCTATCTCCTATCTATCTATCTATCTATCTATCTATCTATCTATCCATCTATCTCACATCTCTCTATACATCCACAATATTACTACTTTCCATTGGCCTCCTCTGATAATGTTCTTTCGCCTCCTCCAGTAGTCGGATGTTTCTTTCGCTCGGGCACAATTCTCCCATCACACCGGCAGCGTTTTCATCCTAATTCTGTTCTGTGATGGTTTCCGAGACAATGTCCCCAAAGAAATAATTAATTATCTGGTTAATGTGCATCAGGCGGCCTGAGCGTGAGATTAATCACAGGCGCCCGGATATGTTGCTGAAGTGGATTTTGTTTTTTTGTCTCCTGTCACTTGGCTAATGGCTTTTCTTTCCTTCGACATCAGGTGAACAGGTGCGTAGATGCTGTATGTTCACTTTCCCGGAGTCAGGAACAGCCGGTAGCTTCAAGATGGCTTTTTTTGATTCAGTCCTGCTGCATGAGCGGTTTACAACATGGGGTGTTTTGTGCTTCACATGTTCCAGCTGCAGGGGCTTTCCAGAAAGTGACAAGATTATCCACCTTCTTCTCCAGTGTAGACACACTTCTCTCAGATTCTTCTGCTTCCCCTCCCCCCTCCCCAGCAGACACAGCAGTGAAGCAGCAGGGATTGTCTACATCTCCTCTTATATTTATTGGCCTCGCACATCTACACTTTTTCATTCTGCTTTGAAAACTGGAATTTGTCCAACGTCATCTTTCTTCTTGTTTCAATGTTTTTCTCCAAGCTGGTGTGACTCTGGCTTAGAGGAACATCTCATTCAGAGTAGTCACAGTCCGGACAAGCCCGGGGCTCAGGCTCAGTTTTTTCTGGATAAAATAAATGAACTGAGAATCAGTGGAAATGTGTTATTGTATAGAAAGCCTTCTCTTGTAGGGGAAAGGGTGCACTTAAAAGGAATATATTTTTTTTTAATTACGTATTTATTAAAACCAGTGAAATAATTTTTTGTACTACAATTCCAATAAAGTGGTAAAGTGTGTAAAATGTGCATAAAACAAGAACACAATGATATGGAAATCTCAAAGAATTATATTTTCTAGAACATAGAACATAGAGCACATATGAGAAAGTGAAAGTTACACAATAGAACATAGGACACACATACCAGAAGGTGAAAGTTACACAATAGAAGATAGAACACATATCAGAAGGTGAAAGTTACACAATAGAACATAGATCACACATATCAGAAGGTGAAAGTTACACAATAGAATATAGAACACATATCAGAAGGTGAAAGTTACACAATAGAACATAGATCACACATATCAGAAGGTGAAAGTTACACAATAGAACATAGAACACATATCAGAAGGTGAAAGTTACACAATAGAACATAGAACACATATCAGAAGGTGAAAGTTACACAATAGAACATAGAACACATATCAGAAGGTGAAAGTTACACAATAGAACATAGGACACATACCAGAAGGTGAAAGTTACACAATAGAAGATAGAACACATATCAGAAGGTGAAAGTTACACAATAGAACATAGATCACACATATCAGAAGGTGAAAGTTACACAATAGAACATAGAACACATATCAGAAGGTGAAAGTTACACAATAGAACATAGATCACACATATCAGAAGGTGAAAGTTACACAATAGAACATAGAACACATATCAGAAGGTGAAAGTTACACAATAGAACATAGAACACATATCAGAAGGTAAAAGTTACACAATAGAAGATAGAACACATATCAGAAGGTGAAAGTTGCACAATAGAACATAGGACACATATCAGAAGGTGAAAGTTACACAATAGAACATAGAACACATATCAGAAGGTGAAAGTTACACAATAGAACAGAACACATACCAGAAGGTGAAAGTTATACAATAGAACATAGAACACATACCAGAAGGTGAAAGTTACACAATAGAACATAGAACACATATCAGAAGGTGAAGGTTACACAATAGAACAGAACACATACCAGAAGGTGAAATTTACACAATAGAATATAGAACACACATATCAGAAGGTGAAAGTTACACAATAGAACATAGAAAACATATCAGAAGGTGAAAGTTACACAGTAGAACATAGGACACATATCAGAAGGTGAGAGTTACACAATAGAACATAGGATACACATCAGAAGGTGAAAGTTACACAGTAGAACATAGAACACATATCAGAAGGTGAAAGTTATACAAGACATCATAGAACACTTATGAGAAGGTGAAAGTTACACAATAGAACATAGAACACATATGAGAAGGTGAAAGTTACACAATAGAACATAGGACACATACCAGAAGGTGAAAGTTACACAATAGAAGATAGAACACATATCAGAAGGTGAAAGTTACACAATAGAACATAGATCACACATATCAGAAGGTGAAAGTTACACAATAGAACATAGAACACATATCAGAAGGTGAAAGTTACACAATAGAACATAGATCACACATATCAGAAGGTGAAAGTTACACAATAGAACATAGAACACATATCAGAAGGTGAAAGTTACACAATAGAACATAGAACACATATCAGAAGGTAAAAGTTACACAATAGAAGATAGAACACATATCAGAAGGTGAAAGTTGCACAATAGAACATAGGACACATATCAGAAGGTGAAAGTTACACAATAGAACATAGAACACATATCAGAAGGTGAAAGTTACACAATAGAACAGAACACATACCAGAAGGTGAAAGTTATACAATAGAACATAGAACACATACCAGAAGGTGAAAGTTACACAATAGAACATAGAACACATATCAGAAGGTGAAGGTTACACAATAGAACAGAACACATACCAGAAGGTGAAATTTACACAATAGAATATAGAACACACATATCAGAAGGTGAAAGTTACACAATAGAACATAGAAAACATATCAGAAGGTGAAAGTTACACAGTAGAACATAGGACACATATCAGAAGGTGAGAGTTACACAATAGAACATAGGATACACATCAGAAGGTGAAAGTTACACAGTAGAACATAGAACACATATCAGAAGGTGAAAGTTATACAAGACATCATAGAACACATATGAGAAGGTGAAAGTTACACAATAGAACATAGAACACATATCAGAAGGTGAAAGTTACACAGTAGAACATAGGACACATATCAGAAGGTGAAAGTTACACAATACTGTAGAACATAGAACACATATCAGAAGGTGAAAGTTACACAATAGAACATAGAACACATATCAGAAGGAGAAGGTTACACAATAGAACATAGAACACATATCAGAAGGTGAAAGTTATACAATAAAATATAGAACACACATATCAGAAGGTGAAAGTTACACAATAGAACATAGAAAACATATCAGAAGGTGAAAGTTACACAGTAGAACATAGGACACATATCAGAATGTGAGAGTTACACAATAGAACATAGGATACACATCAGAAGGTGAAAGTTACACAGTAGAACATAGAACACATATCAGAAGGTGAAAGTTATACAAGACATCATAGAACACATATGAGAAGGTGAAAGTTACACAATGGAACATAGAACACATATCAGGAGGTGAAAGTTACACAATAGAACATAGATCACACATATGAGAAGGTGAAAGTTACTTCAGTGCTGACTGTGGGCCTGTAGATCATGGGCATCCAATATTGATCATTGGCCAGGGTACTGGGAAATTGCTAAGTAATTGCAGCCAGTTCTCCCTGGGTTCGGATGACCAGATCACAAAACCAGGTAGAAGTGGCTCTTGTGACCTACAAGTTGAGTATCAGTACTTACCTATCTGCTCTCTGGCACTTCCCGCTCCTTCCTGCTCTATGGGAGAGTTTACTAGACACTGAGGGGGAGGAGATAAGCTGTGACATCATCTATTTTCAATAGTGAATGTAATAATGAGTCAGCGGTGTTATCTATAGAGATGTTATCATCTATGGTATTAACATGTGTTATGTAAATGAGGTGACTGCAAATAAACCCCTACCGAATTGCTATTATTAGGCTTAGTGGTCAGAATTAAAATTGAAAATTAAAATTAAAACATGGAAACTGAAAAATAAAATCATCTAAATTCTTAAAGATGTTTCATATACAAACTTTATTTACACAATGGGCAGAATTACCATCATGACTCAGTTTCATTAGTTCTACTCTGTCATCCGTATTGGCAGCATTGTCTCCGGTTATTATTTTTGGATCATCCTATTGCGATGCCTTGAATCATTGGAGATCTTTAGATGGCGGCAGCTCCTCTCATCCAGATATTTGCTGCTAACATACATTCCATTCAGCTCGAACTTGAGTCCAAATCATAGCATAAAACCTGTGCAAAGAAAAAAAAAACACTTGTGCTATTAGCAGCGGCAACTGAATTCATTTGCTTTGTAAAAAAAAGTTCAGAAAAGGAATAGAAACTTTCATCACTGTTTCCTTTACGCTGCGTCTCAACCTCACTGGACTCCAAGTATGAAACATCATTACATAACTTGTGTACATCAGACCACCAGGGACAATGGCATCAACCCCATTTATTGCACCAGAACACCAGGGCTAAAAGACATTAATCTCCTTTTACTGCACTAGACCACCAGGGACAATGGCATTAATGCCATTTACTATACTAGACCACCATATACAATGGTATTAATCCCATTTACTATACTAAACCACCAGGGACAATGGCAATGACATCAATCCCATTTATTGCACCAGACCACCAGGAACAATGACATCAATCTGCTTTTACTGCAATAGACCACCAGGAACATCAGCATTAACCCCTTTTGCCACACTAGACCACCAGGGAAAATAGCATGAACTTAATTTTCTGCACTAGACCACCAGGAACAATGGTATTAACATCATTTACTGCACCATACCACCAGGGACAATGGCATTAAACCCCCTTTGCTGCCCTGGACCAATAGATATTAGACCACAAGGAATGCAAACACTATCTTTCTCTACCCTAGAATAAATAGGATACTTCTGGTCCTTGGCCATAAGGACTGAAAACACTGACCCCTTCACTACTCTATACCACCAGGGATTTTGGCATGGATGTGATTAAACTATTTACATAAACACTTAAAGTGTACTTCCAGTTATAAGCAACTTTTCATGATGAATATAAGAAACTTTGTAATCTTTGTAATCTTATTAAGGATTTCTGCTTCCTTCTCCTCCTCCTTATCTTCACTCTCACTGCTTGTTTACTTTATATCTGTCTCTATATTCTGCCGGGGATATAGAGCTCTATGGAGCTGGGAGGAGTGGAGAAGGTGGCTGTTGCTGGTTGGTTAATTGATTTATTGCCTCACTCTGTGCACTAGTAGCCTCTTATCTACAAACCTAGCAGTTAAAAGTGTTCAGAATAGCAAAGTGAAGAAACAACAGTTATTATTATGTCTCTTCTATCTTCATAGACTAATATGTAATATGCATGGAGGTGTGTCTGCTCTGTACACTACACAGTACATATAGCGGGATCGCAGTTGGCTCTGTGCCCTGTGGCGAGTGCTTGTACCGAAGCTTGGCTCCCATTGAAATGAATGATAGTTGAACGAACTATACATGGCACAGAGCCAATTGCTGCTGGCACAGGGTCCTGTATAGGTTGGGGACTTGACATACCCTTGACACAAATTTCCTGGACAATCCCTTTAAGACTAAGTTCACATCTCCATATGAGTTTCCACTGCAGATTCCACTTAAAATTGCACTGAAAATTCCTGCAAGGAATTTAGTATAAAACTGGTGGAAACCGTGCGGAAACTTGGTGGACCCCACTACGGTTTACAGGGTCCATCCAGATATCTGCTTTTTAAGCAAACAGGTCTCCATCTTTCTGGACCTCAATGACGGAGGCCCGAATGCTAGTGTGAACCTCGCGTAACATCTATTAGGATTTGTCATAGATCCTTTAAAAATGGGACCCCTGATACCAGTGTAAACAGAGTCGCCATGCTTTATGCTTCCATCTTCGCACCATTCATCCCCCCCCCCCCATCTCCGAGCCAAAGGCCTTTCCCGGTTACAAATTACCCCGTATGAAAAACAGCAATAATAGCGCGGTATAAAACATGTACCAGAACATTTATCAAACATGCTTCACGACACAGAATTTCATTATCCAACCCATTAAACACTAACCACACCAAAAGCAGGCGGGGAAAAAAAAAAAAGGCAAAAAATGCAAAAAGCGCTGTTTACCTCTTTGATGCTGAAAGCTTATCAGATTTTGTGGAGCAGCGTTTAATTGCACAATAAACTGGAAGCCTATCGCCGAAAATGCATCACTTATCATTACCATAAATTACGGGAATTTTATGATTACGCATTAAACTGTACATCTGTGTACACTTCCTCTCCACCCTACTGTATTCTGCGCGCCGCCGTAAGATAAATTACGACGCCACGTCAAGTGACTTGTCAGGATTCTGCAAAATCCGAAACACGTTGAGAAATGAGCCCCCGCACCAATCTGGAGTAACCTTTTATTTTCTTGCAAGCGATGAGGGATAACCGGCTTTCATGTACGGCAGATGACTCGGTGGCATGTGAAGAATCCCGGCTGACTTGCTCCACCGCACGGCCAGAGCCATGTTCTTTATATAGCGCTCCGGAATTCAATTCTCAGCAAGCGAGTCGCCATTGTTTGCTTTGTGCTCCTAATACAGTTTCCTGAGCTCATTCTGATAAGTGAAGCCAAGTTTACTTTTTAAGGTCTCAGCTGTTTCCCAGATAACGGTGGGGTCGGGGAGGGGGGGGGGGGGCGCGTAGGAGCGTCTTTAGCGGTAAGAAACGGCTTTCCGTCTTGACTGGCAGGCAAATAGTCTTTTTAATGGCTTTATGTGATATTTGAAGATTAGATGATACAAAAGGAAGGCCTGGGATATTGATGGCATTTCATCGGAGGACGGTAGATTACTCAGCATGGCGGTCGTATACATACATCTCCACACCGCAGTCCCCGGCTCAGTCACAGTTATTAATGAGAAAACATTTCTACAAGCTGCGTGATGGATATTTCTTTCCATTTATTGTGGAGTTTGGTATTTTTCAAGGGAAATCTCCGAGAATCAACGTTTCGCAAATTAGAATGGAGGCTTGCGAAGCGTTGGGTATCTTGTCTTGCGTTGTCTTATACTGGAGCTGCGAAGAGCGAGTTTCTTAAGGAGCGCCGACTATGACAATGCATCCAATTGGGGCATACACCTAAAGGGTTAAACTTTCTGGAGAATTAATAAAGAATTTATGGAGAATAGCTGATCGATGGAGATCCAGGAACCCCTGCCGATCAGATATTTGAAGAGATCGTAGGATACAGATGAGCATTGTGATCGAACTGGATTCGACCCAAACTTTCTAAAAGTTTTGGGGTTGACCCAAAGCTTTTTGAGTTCAAAACACTCAAGAATCATTATTATACTGTTCAGACTCCGAAGTACATAGTCCAGTCACATTAATCTGACCCAAATCCAGAATAACCACCTTTTGGTAGAGCAGACCGCTGCGAGACGTGCAGGAAGAGAGGGGATGGTGTGATGATGGTCACTGAGATGTTGAGCCATGCCGACTCCATGCCATGGTCAGCTGTGCTAGGTTATGCGGTTGAGCATCCATGGCACGAACAACCCGATTGAGGTGGTCCCACAGATTCTCGATTGGGTTCAAGTCCGGAGAATTTGCTGGCCTCGAACCACGCACATACACTGCGAGCTTTATGACACGTCGCATTGTCCTGCTGGTAGATGCCATCATCCTGAGGAAAAACAATTCACATGTAGGGGTGAACATGGTCCGCAAGGATAGATGCAGACTTGTGTTGATCCATCGTGCCTTCCACAATGATGAGTGCACCCAGATGGCTGATGACACGTGCCTTCTGCCATTGGTTATTTAACGCTGATGTCAAAAGTAGGCGGCGGTCACATTAATATGACTGGACTGTGTATAATAAGTGTAAGCCCCTAGGAGGTGCAGATATGTAATAAACACTTATACCCACCTTCCCTCACTTCTCTTGGGCTTCCTCAGGGTCCTCTATGGTGGTCTTCCAACCTCCTGGGTGATGTCACAGGTCGCTGGCCAAACATTGAGACCTGTGATTTGGCCAAAACAGTCAGCCAAGGCACTATTACACCACGGCTCCTCGACACAAGAAGACCACCCAGTGGAGCCCAGGAAAGGTGAGGCAAAGTTAGTATAGGGTGTTTATTATGTTTCCGCTCATCATTCTCAGGCATCTAAAAAGACACCAAAATATAATAGCGCTTCCAAATCAGGCCAAAAGGGAAACAGGAGGATGAACCCATGGAAATTTGGTGGAACGAATCTTATGAACGTCACCCATCTCTACATAGGTGTAGTACTTGGTATTGTAACTCAGTTGAATGGACTGAGCTACTTCTGTACTATGTGATCGATGAACATGATATCATTGGCGCTGGAAAGATGCATCAAAGGCCTCTTCAAACAGCTGATCAGTGGGAACCCTTATGTCGGAACCCCAGCCCTCTGATATTGATAACCTATCCTAACCAAGTATATTTGCAATAATACACGAGATTCAATGATAGAGATACAGTCCACCGTACAAGACCACAAGTATATATAGTCAATGCAGCCTCCATTTTGCAGATCATCTGGTTTGTTCAAGACTTTTTGTTACGGCCCCTTTTATTGTTGGCACCACAATCTGCCATCTACATCTGGTTCCTCTTTTGAGAATAGTTAGTGCGTGTTGACAGGACTTTGTCGTAGAGATCACTTATCTCTGTTATAGGATCCCATCAGCCCGAGTTCACCATGGAATGAATGCAGACTGAGTCTCCCGGCAGACACGTGTGTGCACAGTCCATGTAGATCAGACATGCAGAGCCTTTCGCCACTCCAAAATGGAAAATTCAGGAGTGACTGTAGGTAATGGCAAAAATTTTCTGGCTTGTATCACAGTCACAGGTCTTCTGGAAAAGGTTGGGTGAGGTCCAAGTACCCTAGGGCTCCTTTAGTTTCCCTTTACCTGTCATTCATATGGAGAGGTCGCCATTGATTTAGTAACAAAATTTGGGAACTAAAGAGAAGAGGACCTTGCAGAGTGACAATATTGCTAGTTTAGTCAAGTAAAAATTTTGGAAACCATAGTGTGTCCTTCATGCCATGATGAAGAATAGGGACCACTAATGACTCCGCAAGTAGATCTGTCATGCTTAACTTGCATTTCTTGAGTCTTTTCAAGAGATGAGCGAGCTGGTTTGTAAAGAGTCCAATTCGTTAGGAATTCTCCAAAAGTCTCATGTTCATTCAAACCTGTTTTTTGGGGTTCACAATCCACAAACCACTAAAATACTCCAGGGGCGCTTCAGATCAGACGCCTGGGGGAGGTGTGACAAAACAAAATATATTCTTATCCACCTTCCCTCACCTCTTATGGGCTCTTTGGTCCTCCTTGAACTTTTTCTAGCCTATAATGTGATGTCATGGGCCACAGGGGACCTTTGAGGCCTGTGATGGGTCATCAGTGGTCACTTGGGGGTTGCCAACCTCAAAACATCACATAAGAGGCCTAAAGAGGACTGGAGATGCCAGAGAGCATAATGCATACAGCAAAGAGAGATCAGTATCTGGGACCAATCCGATGTGTTTCCCCTCCAGCCCTCTCTCCCCTCTCACAGCATGACTCTCAGACACAGGAAGCAGATTGCAGTATCAACCATCTATTATCCCTTAGAGCATTAACATGGATTGGCATAGGAGAACGGCCGGTTAATGAAAAGTGAACATTTATCTATGTAGCTTTATGAAAAGTAGAGATGAGTGAACACTAAAATGTCCGAGATTTGAAATCCGATTCGAACAGCCGCACACTGTACGACTGTTCGAACGGATTTTGAACCCCATTATAGTCTATGGGGGGAAATGGTCGTTTCAGGGGTACGCAAAATTCGATAAAATCATACTTACCAAGTCCACGAGTGACGGTCGGGCTGGATTCTGCTTGAAGTCTTCTCCCGGCGCAGGGTCCCCGCATCCTCTTCCGGGTGAAATTCACTCTGCCTAGGCATCGGGGCCTAGGCAGAGCTGACTGCGCATGCGAGGGCATGCCCGCGCATGCGCAGTCAGCTCTGCCTAGGCCGGATGCCTAGGCAGAGTGAATTCCACCCGGAAGAAGACGTGGGGACACTGCGCGGAGAAGACTTCGGAAAGGTAAGAGAAGAACCAGCGTTGATTGGCAGAATGTATAGCATTCTGCCAATCAACGCTGGTTCTGCACCGAACCTTAAACTTTGAACAGCTAGTAGTGTTCAATCGAGTACGAGTATTTCGAATACCGTAGTATTCGATCGAACACTACTCGCTCGTCTCTAATGAAAAGTTTTATGTACTCAGAAGAATTCTAAAAACGAGAGCGACGTAAGAGAATTGTTTCTTAGAGATGGACGAAGTTCATGTGAAACAAAAGCTATTGAACGTGTCTTATTCTTTCTCGTGAAGAGCCCTACTGACTTCTCTTTATACAGGCAGATGGGTAAAATAAGTGATGAAAGGTCTTATAGAATGTAATGTTGTGTTCACACTGGCTGGTTTTTAGGTCAGTAACTATGGAGGGCAAGAGATACCTGAAAAGAATAGTCATAGGATATGAGGGGCCGCTGGAAAGAAACTGTGTACCATAAAAGATCAGGAACTGTCCTCTATGATCTTTCACCAGGTAGTTTTTGAAGCAAAAAAATTTTTGCAAAAAAGGTCTGCTAGTGCTATTAATAGGTTAATAATTTCTACCAAATACCTTTAGCAGTGTTTTAGTGATTTCTGGGTTTCTCTGGGAGCTCCTGGCTTCTTCTACATTTGTTTACTTGGTGTAGCTTCCTGTTCCAGTTTTCCTACAACTACTATGATGCATTGCACTTCACTCAGCGTTGACTCCCTCCCCCTCCCTCTCTCACTCACACCCCCTCCCTATTGCTCTAGATAGCCCGCCCACTACTAGTCCTTTGTAACTAACTCACCCCCCTCCCAGCCAATTATACTTATCTGTTTTTGGGGCAGGACCATGTGGGCATGGGGCTTCACTTATTCTTGTTGCCCACACCTGTGCAATAGAGTTGGAGTGCCGACTATGTGAGGTAGCAGAGGAGAAGCTCAAGCAAGATGGCCACACCGATAAGCATCAAAAATTGAGATTGAAAAATTGGAATTGGGGTAAATGAAGGTGGACCCCACACAGGGGGGGGATACATCTGCATCTGTCGTTTAATGTCCTATGATGGATAAGAGCAACAGACATTAAAGGGATCCTATCATTTAAACTTAATTTTTTGTAGATCACATGTCGGAATAGGCTTAAGAAAGGCTATTCTTCTCCTACTTTTAGATGTCTTCTCCGCGCCGCCGTTCCGTAGAAATACTGGTTTTCGCCGGTATGCAAATGAGTTCTCTCACAGCACTGGGGGCGGGCCCCAGTGCTCAAACAGCACCGGGGGCATCCCCAATGCTGCGAGAGAACTCTCCAGCACCGCCTCCATCTTCTTCAGGAATGTCCTCTTCACGCGTCTTCTTCCGGCACAGGCGGTGAAACGTGTAGGCCTCGGGCAGAGCCGACTGCGTATGCCCACAGGCCACAAGAAAGTTTCCATTTACTTACTGTGTAAGCGGCCATCTTTCTTGTGGCCATGGGCATGTGCAGTCAGCTCTGCCCGAGGCCTACAAGTTTCACCGCCTGCGCCGGAAAAGGACGCGTGAAGAGGACGTTCCTGAAGAAGATGGAGGCGGTGCTGGAGAGTTCTCTCGCAGCATTGGGGACACCCCTAGTGCTGTTTGAACGCTGAGACCCACCTCCAGTGCTGCGAGAGAACTCATTTACACACCAAAGAAAACCGGTATTTCTATGGAATGGTGGCGCAGAGAAGACATCTAAAGGTAGGAGAAGAGTAACCTTTCTTAAGGCTATTCCGACATGATAGGGACAAAAAATTAAGTTTAAAAGATTAGCGTGAACCCATCCTTACATAGATGGGAACAGAACCTAACAAAAATCATCCAAGATTCAGGAGTACGGCTACAAGTTGAGCAGACAGGCGCCATCGTATTATAACCTCGGCAGAAACACTTCTTAAAGAACGTACAAGTCGGTATTGATATTTCAGGTTCAGATCTATTGTATCAGTGCACTACGGCTAAAACCTCCAGATTTGCTGTCGGCTAGAAAAGCACCTCTGAATTGCTACGGATAACCCGGATTATCTGTGCTGACATTTTTCTGATATCTCTTGATCATTAAGGGCTGGATTAAGTGTAAAAACTAGTTCTGGGGAACTCATGTGATTTCTTCCCAGCTCAGATCTTCCTTCGTGCGTCTGTACCATGGGGTGTGGTAAGAGTCAGAAATGCAACGGCGTGTAATAAAAACCATAGAACGTTTCCTCATTTACGGTGTAGACGTTTGCTAAGTTTACTCTATAATGTATCAAACATAGTGAATGGTTACATCGATCCGTGGAATACTGACTTTGATCTAAAAAAAAATGAACTGAAGTTTTTTTTTAATCTAAATTGTATTTTACTTGACTAAATAAAATAAATCTTAAAGTAACAATAGGAAAGTCTGCATTAGGGCTACCCAAAACATTGGGCCCTGTCACCTCTTAGGGCCCATGCACACGATGGAATGTGGCGTTGATTCAATGGGTTCCGTCTTACGCGCGCTACACATTGAAATCAATGGGAAGCTTTTTAACCCATTGATTTCAATGTGTTACGCGCGATAAACGGAACCCATTGAAGTCAATGGGATTCTGTTTTGAAGCGCTGATTCTGACACGAGTTTACGTGTCAGAATCAACGCCGTGTTACATCGTGTGCAAGGGCCCTTAAAGGGAGTATATCATACATGCACTAGCCTCTGCCCGCGACTTCATCTGTGTGTTGTTGGCATTGATGATCCGACTGTTCCAGAGTTTCAGCAGCTGTCAAGTTGGCCTGCCGCTGAACTTTTTCCTTGCACCGTGCCTGTGATTGTTCCGGCATCTCAGCACCTCGCTGGGACACCATAAAATTAGCATGTCGTTGGCATTGATGATCCACCTGCTCCAGCATTTTGGCAGCTCTAAGAGCCCCTTGACGCCTAGCTTGCTCAATCCTCCTCAGCTCTGCTTGAGGAGAAGTCTGTTGACTTTTGGCTACCTTCATAGCTCTAATTTTTTGAGAATTTTACAACAAATTAGATTTTTGTTTTCTGGCATGATTAAAATTGGATTAAAGGGGTTTACCCATCTCAGTGTCTCAGCACTGCCTGGAGTGTCTGCTTCTCAATTCCTATATTTCTCTTCCCCCTCCCTCCCTCTGGCTGAACAGGGCACAGAACACTTATGCAGGTTAGATAATATGCAGATGCTTGTACAGAATGGACTCAGTGTTATCTGTGTGTTTACATAGAAAGATAACAGACCAGGCTTTATCAGCAAACTGCAATTAGCAGTAATAGCAGTATAATATTAGTAGGATACATAAATTGATAACAGTCATGAAGCCATGTCATTTACTGGGATGTTAATCGAGGTTACAAACTATCTATGTGCCAAATTTCATCCAAATCCGTTCAGCTGTTATTGCGCGATTAAGTAACAAACATCCAAACTTTCACATTTATAATATTAGTAGGATAGGATATATGTATCACTATATATATATATATATATATATATATATATATATATATATATATATAATCAGCTCATCTCCTGCTGTTCTATAACATGCTGCTTACAGGTGAGAGACGGATGTGTCGCTTGAAAATTACATTATTTTAACATATTTTTTTTTAGGATTGCTGCTATTTTTTAATTTTTTTATTTTTTTTATTTTCCATGTTGTTCTCTTTATTTTTTTTAAAAAAAAATAATTATATCCGACAATTTTCAGTCTGACCACTAAGCTTAATAATAGACAGACACTTGCCAATTCTCTAGGGTTTTCTTTGCACCTCATTTACATCACAGACAGAATTGCAATAGAACAGGGCTGCCCAATACGTCGATCGTGATCTACCGTGAAGAACGTATGGGTCGATCGCGGGATCGGTGTCTGCTTGTTGACAGCGCAGGCTGAGAATCATCTCCGGACACTGGCAGGCCGGGGCCTTGCAGTCGTTCGCAGTCAGGGCTGCAGCGGCCCCACCTGCCAGTGTCCGGAGATGATTCTCAGCCTGCTTTGTGAACAAGCAGACACCGGAGAGCTGTCTCCTGCTCTCATGCTCCGCCCACATGCCCCGCCCCTGGCGCGCCGCACCCTCGCCCACAGGAAGTGGGTAGTAGATCTTATCCCTTAGTCAGTTTCTAAAGTAGCTCACATGCTCAAAAAGTGTGAGCACCCCTGCAATAGAAGGTAACACCTCTATAGGTAACACCATTGAGCCATCATGACATCACCACTGACAACACATGATATCTGCTCCCCCTTCTTATGCGTCTAGACAACTCTCCCATAAACCTCAAGTCGGTTCCAATCTATTGCTGCCTTTAACCATGACTATGCTGTAAAGCAGATCACTAAATGCTGTTAACAGAGAAGAGACGAATCTCAGGCAAGATGGCCGTACAGAAAACAGAATAAAAAATATACATTAAAAAAATAAAAATAGATTAGAAAAAAACACGATAGATTTCACAATCTGGTTTTAATAAATAAATAAATATTGGCGATCAATTCCTTAGAAGACGTTTCGCCAACTTTTTATTTTTGGTTAATGACTGGTCTATTACCAGTGCTATTATTTATCTTCCATTATCGCAACGTTACACCGAAGTCGAAGGATTCAGAGGTTCTCGGCTCCATTCAGCGCAGGAACTTGATCGCCATGAAATATTGAGTCCCGACCAATTGTAAACACATATTTCACCCAGCAGTCCATCAATATCGGCACACAAAAACATCAAAATGTAATTAAATCCATCAGTTCACAATTAATACCAAAAATTCCAATAGCGCTGGCAAGTTTCACATATTAATTTTGCATTTTCAATGTGGTGTAATTGATATTGATCCGCCCCTTGATCTTTACTAGCTATTTCTGTGAGTTATGATTTGTGAATTCAATCTCTGTCTTCTTCCAAGCCAAATACACACCCTTTGCATAGGAGGGGATCTATAGCTCCAATAATTCAATTGTTATCGGCAGAGACAATCCAGGGCGTCCACTCCTTCACTGTATTGTAGAGAAAATTACATTGGATTTCATTACCTGGTTTGGTTTAGACTTAGTTATGGCCACACACTTAAAGGGGTTGCATGGAGTTAAAAAAGAAATGCAAGTTTTTGTTTTTTTCTAGAAACAGCGCCACTCATGTACATAGTCTGTGCATGGTATTGCAGCTTAGTTCTATTCACTTACTAGCATAGGTTAATGTCACCAGACCCAGCATATCACCCCAGCCCTGCAGATAGATAGGTTACTGTCACCAGAACCAGCATATCACCCCAGCCCTGCAGATAGATAGGTTAGTGTCACCAGATCCAGCATATCACCCCAGCCCTGCAGATAGATAGGTTAGTGTCACCAGAACCAGCATATCACCCCAGCCCTGCAGATAGATAGGTTAGTGTCACCAGAACCAGCATATCACCCCAGCCCTGCAGATAGATAGGTTAGTGTCACCAGAACCAGAATATCACCCCAGCCCTGCAGATAGATAGGTTAGTGTCACCAGAACCAGCATATCACCCCAGCCCTGCAGATAGATAGGTTAGTGTCACCAGAACCAGCATATCACCCCAGCCCTGCAGATAGATAGGTTAGTTTCACCAGAACCAGCATATCACTCCAGCTCTGCAGATAGATAGGTTAGTGTCACCAGAACCAGCATATCACCCCAGTCCTGCAGATAGATAGGTTAGTGTCACCAGAACCAGCATATCACCCCAGCCCTGCAGATAGATAGGTTAGTGTCACCAGAACCAGCATATCACCCCAGCCCTGCAGATAGATAGGTTAGTGTCACCAGAACCAGCATATCACCCCAGCCCTGCAGATAGATAGGTTAGTGTCACCAGAACCAGAATATCACCCCAGCCCTGCAGATAGATAGGTTACTGTCACCAGAACCAGCATATCACCCCAGCCCTGCAGATAGATAGGTTAGTGTCACCAGAACCAGCATATCACCCCAGCCCTGCAGATAGATAGGTTACAGTCACCAGACCCAGCATATCACCCCAACCCTGCAGATAGATGGGTTAGTGTCACCAGACCCCGCATATCACCCCAGCACTGCAGATAGATGGGTTAGTGTCACCAGACCCCGCATATCACCCCAGCACAGGAGATAGATAGGTTAGTGTCACCAGAACCAGCATATCACCCCAGCCCTGAAGATAGATAGGTTACTGTCACCAGACCCAGCATATCACCCCAGTCCTGCAGATAGATAGGTTAGTGTCACCAGAACCAGCATATCACCCCAGCCCTGCAGATAGATAGGTTAGTGTCACCAGAACCAGCATATCACCCCAGCCCTGCAGATAGATAGGTTAGTGTCACCAGACCCCGCATATCACCCCAGCCCTGCAGATAGATAGGTTAGTGTCACCAGAACCAGCATATCACCCCAGCCCTGCAGATAGATAGGTTACTGTCACCAGAACCAGCATATCACCCCAGCCCTGCAGATAGATAGGTTACTGTCACCAGACCCAGCATATCACCCCAGTCCTGCAGATAGATAGGTTACTGTCACCAGACCCAGCATATCACCCCAGTCCTGCAGATAGATAGGTTACTGTCACCAGACCCAGCATATCACCCCAGTCCTGCAGATAGATAGGTTAGTGTCACCTGAAGTGTGCCAGACTGGGGAACTCTATACTATGTGGGTGCAACTAGAAGACACTATACAACGTGGGGGCACTTAATGGACAATATACTGTGTGGGATCTGGAGGGCACAATACACTGTGGGGGCACGTTGGGGACCTTGTAGTGTTTTGGACCTGGGAACCTGTGGGACCTGGGGATGCTGTACTATGAGGGGGCACTTTCCCCCACAATACACCCCTCCCACACAACACATATTTACCAGCACTATACCACCTCCAAATACAGCATACACCTATGGATATCGGACATACCCACTGCCACTATATACCTCTTTGAGAGCTGCCAATACAAGTAGACATAGTACCCCTCCTCACCCATATTGACCTTTCTCCGTGTCAACCAGTACCTCATTGTTAAAGTCAGGGTTACTTTCCAATAGTGAAGTCAGAGTCACAGACAGATTTTTTTTTTTTCATCAACTATAACAAATTTTCATACTTTTTCCCAAAAATTATCCATGGAGTATACAAAGCCTATAATTCTCTTTCCATCTATATGGCATCTCCCTTAAGGAGACCCAGTACCCGTCAATGACCTCTCACCTCCTCAGCCACGTCTCTGCTCTGATTTCATGATTTTTCCACCCAGGAGATCTCACGTACAAATGTTTTTCCCAAAAACATCCAAACACTGTCCATCTAACGCCAATATTTTTGTATAATAATGGCCGCTCCCTTCTTCAAACCTGTTACTTGTGTCTCATTTATTCGACTTCACTTCCCGCCTTCTTCTCATCTAAATCTTCATTGATGGGACTCCCTGATGGTTTTTTTGTTTTCGATGTCTCGAGTCTGCAATAAAATGAGGTTGACGATGCTGTAAAAAACGGTTTTACAAGTGAAGGGCTAAGAGTTATGGTCGGATTCTTCTGAGCAATTATCACCTGATATTAAGAGGGTATTTAGCTCTCACGTCTTGCACAGGTTTCTTCTATCGGTGACGGTGGGTTACCTTTAATTGCTTCTTAGTAAGTAACCGGTAGAGTCTGTTCTCGACAAGCAAAGACCTTTTCTTTCCCGACCGCTCGTCTGCTGCACAGCAGTGAAACATATTTGTTTTCTCTTTAGCTGCGGGTCATTTTCGTCCTTGCATTGAAATGTTTAATATTCCTCATTTATTAATCATAGGTGTTCAGTGATGAATATTCACGGTAAAACCGTTTTACTGTATTTATCATGTAGACAGAGATTTTTTTCCTTTTTTTTTTTGTCGAAAGAGTTATTGCCTTTGTTTCAGTATGTGTAACTGGGGCTGGTGTCTGTTCCAAGCAGACCTACGAAGATTATGGGGCCATTCAGCATGACTGGGTAACTGTGCACCATATAGGCCAAGCTAAGATAGGGGATGGCACGCAATGGCTCATAGACACCTGGAGCCAACTGGGTAGCGATTTCCCATCCTGCTTATAAGATACATTGTATATTTACTGGTCTTGTATTGCTTTGCATGGTGCAGAGGTAGAAGTTGCAACTGGGCCATTATGCCCAAGAGGGTCCATAGTCTCCCCCAAGACAACACCAGTGTTAAAGATGGGTAAACCATGGCAGATTTGTTTTATGAGGTTCGTCTGTCGGACCAAACTCATTCAGTCTTAATGGGAATGTTGCTATTATACGGTGAGGTCTCTTTAGACCCCAGAATATAAAAAGTGTAGACCCTGGAGAGGTGCAGAAATATGATAAACAGTGTTACACACGTTTCCTCATCTTTCCAGATCTTCCTTGCCACTTTTAGTGCTCCCTTCCAGCTTCTTCCAGCTTCTTCTGGCCTCCTGGTTAATGGAATTGAGTCTCAGTGGTCCCTTGGGGTCATCTTTGGTCATCTTCTAGCTTCTTCTGGCCTCCTGGGTAATGGGATTAAGTCTCAGTGGTCCCTTGGGGTCATCTTTGGTCATCTTCCAGCTTCTTCTGGCCTCCTGGGTAATGGGATTAGATCTCAGTGGTCATGTGGGGTGTGCTGACGTCATGGCACTTTAACGCAAGCATCATGACGTTTACACACCTCAAGTGATTGTTGGGGCCCGGTCTCAGACCTCAGGATTCCCCCAGAGGCAGTTCTGACATTACCCAAGGGGCCAGAAAAGGCCAGAAGACAACTGAAGAGCCCAGGAGAGGTGAGGGAAGGTGAATATAATAGTTATTCATTGGTGGCAAACCCCAAAAAGTTCAGGTTCAGTCGTTCCAAATTTTTTTGGAAAATTCATGATGGGTCTGGCTTGTCACAAACCAGTATTATGAATAGTATATATTATATGAGAGGGCCCTGTTACAGTCCCGCATTGGGACTCTTTTAATGGTTGGCATAAAGACCATGGTGGAGCAACTTGCCTCCTTAGCTCCAGTTTCCCAACAAATTTAATTTCTGGAAGGGACCTTGACTGCATGAAGGGGAGGTTGCATGACCCAAACTACTGCCATGCTTTTCATAATGGGCTGTCCTGGTTTCGAAAAACATGGCTGCTTTCTTCTTGAAACAGTGCCACATCCATCCATGGGTTGTGTTGGGTTCCATTGAGGTGGTTGGGGCTGAGCTGCACTGACACGCACATTCTCTGGACAGGTTTGGTGCTGTTTATGGAAGAAACCCACCATGTTTTTGAGTCCACTTTTTGCCCACTGGTTTGCATGAAGACGACAAGCATTTGGGTTGTGTCCGGTTGTGTACCGTGCACCACCTACAGCCATAACATCTAGATGTTTCTATCCAATTATATGATAGTAGTTCATACTCAACAATGCCCCCCCTCCCCCATTTCTATCTAGATTTCTTCTTGTAGCTATGTATTAGGGCCGGAATCAAATCCTATTCATATGTAAATATTACTCCTGATTGTCCCACAAAACAGCATCACGGGGGGCTCCCTGGGGGCAGCTTTGACAACCACCTCATGCAGTGAGTGTAACAACTGCTGGAGAGAGCTTAAGGCGTTGGAATACATACAGCAGGGAAGGCACATAACAAATATATCGCGCATATTTTTCTAATTAATAGTGATTTTCCCCAAAAAATTTTTTTGCAAGACTGAAAAACACAAAAATAAACATGTGTATAGCACTTCATTAAGCCGCCTGCTCGGAGTGATTTTCCCATTGATTAGTCTCCGGGATAATTCTAGTTCATTGCTCATTTCGTCGCTAATTAACATCAGCTCGGCTCCTGACCACTTGACCGCACTGTCTCTGCAAACATGTGCTGGGTTGGCAAGCAGCGGCGACTTCTTCCTGAATCATCCCTTGGATATAAATAAGAGTGATACCGTCTGTCTCAGGGACAGCGTATATCAAGCGGGTCTGCAAGATCACCCATGAAGGGTGCTCAAAAAGCAAGATATTGGACAATGGGAGAGAGTCTGGGGTGTCCTGAGGGATCTAGGAGGGGGTTTGTTTCAAAATGCTTCTGCAAAATCGGAATCTGGGCAAGTACCGGACAGGGCTATAGAGGGTGCAGAGGTAGAAGTCACTCTGATGCCGATTTTGGTTCCCATAAACCCTCACTATTTGTACAAGGTTAAATTCTAAGGCATGTTCTACCAATATGGCGCCAGATGTCCAAGCACCTTCTGCAGCAACTGCCGAACTTGCCAAGAGGAAGCAACAAAAGCAGCAAAAATCTCTTCTTACCAAATCAAGCTGTCTACTATTATCCCACTACTTTTCTAGAACACATAAGTTGCATATTAAAGTACCAAAAAAAATTTCATCTGTTAAAATTGGTGAACCCCATTCACGGTAGCGCCATAATTTAAAAAAACATCTGTCGTCAGATACCGGCATATCCACCCAACCACGCAGATAAATGTCAAATGGTGATCTCCCCCTGTGTTATGTTGGGACATAATACTGTGTGCAGGGGCCACTATGGGGGATAATACTGTGTGCAGGAGCCACTATGGGGGATAATACTGTGTGCAGGGGCCACTATGGGGGATAATACTGTGTGCAGGGACCACTATGGGGGATAATACTGTGTGCAGGGGCCACTATGGGGGATAATACTGTGTGCAGGGGCCACTATGGGGTATAATACTGTGTGAAGGGGCCACTATGGGGCATAATAGAGCGCGCAGGAATGCGTAGGAGGGGGTCGGTCGAGGTCTTTGGCGTTGATATAGTTCGGGGGGGGGGGGGAGGCATGTCAAAAGTTTGCCACGGGGCCCCGCCATTCCTAGTTACGCCACTGTATCTGCCTAAAACATTTGCACCACACTAGATATCACTACAGTCTCCTTATGTGCCAGGGATGACTTTGGGCCGCCTTAGACACTGGGGCCCGGACGTAACGGCACCTTTTGCCCCCCCCTATAGCCATCCCCCTGACATTACACGTATTCCATTATTCATCTTCCTACCGAAACGCATCCCATAACCTTATTTAAACAGGAAGTTAAAAAATCCCCATCCAGTATTTGGAAACAGTAAGAAGACGGATTATAATGGGTATTTCTCCTTTTTTAAAAAAGAAAATCCATTACTTTCAGAGCTATTAAGTGATGAAAAGGATTAAGGGGATAGGAAAATGTAAGCACTCCACTATTCGTAAATCTAATACGCCAGGACGGCCTCGGAAATTCGCCTGTTAATTTACTGTATTCTAATCTGCAGACTCACAGCATTGTTCCATGGAGGGACAAAATTGCACCATATAGGGATAAAAATTGCAACTTTGGTTTTCTGGCCAGGAATCCCTTTTTCCCATATGGACGTCCATATGTTTTCGACCTGAATCAATATTTTTGGCTCCTCTGCTCGTACGCACAGCTTTTTACCTAAATAAAACTTCTTGGCGTTATTGATGCGCCCGGAAAAGGGTCGCTGCAGCAGCAGGTTTGATTGCAGACAGGCTTTTTTTTTTTTTTTTTTCGGAGGAGACTGTTAAGCTGTGCAGTAAAAGCCGAAAAGATTTACACCGATAGAAGTAAAATTTTAGGACGACTGAAAGGAATCCTTATATGTAATCACCGGAGATCAATATTTTTATCAGCACACCTGCCATTGACAGCCTTTGTCTGCTTTTTACGGCACTTTTTTTTTTTTCCCTTTCCTGCGGTTTATAGTTGAGCTTAGAAAAAAAAAAAAGAACCGAAGCTTCGTGTCTGCTGAAACCTGGCACGAGGGTCTTAGGACTGAGACCACCGTAAGGGTTGCGTTCTGCAGAATGGGGCCCTGTTGTGACGCTCAAGAGATGCAAAAAGTAACAAAAATACAAGTTGCAATTCTAAGGGTTTGCAAAATTTTGGACGTGAAAATACGTCCTTGTTTTTTATTTTTTTCCCAAAAGTCATGACCTTTTTATTTTTATGTTCCCGGAGCTACAGTACATGGGGGCTTATTTTTTGCAGGACTCATTGTACTTTGTAATGAAATCGTTTAATATTCCATAGATGGAAGAAAATTCATGATGGGGTGGAAATGGAAAAAACTACAATTGTGGAACCAAAGTGACATGTTAGGGCGGGTTCACACCTGCGCCTGATTTTGGTGTTCCTGCCAGTCTGGTCACTTCTTCTGATATGCGCCCGATCTCCATTCTCCAGGTTTCCGTTCTCTTCTGGCAGAAAATGGAAACCTGGCAGACCGTGTCCGGCCATGAGCGCTGGGGAATGTTTTGTGCTCTCTGCGGCGAAACCGTTTTTTTTAACCAGACACAAAGTCCTGCATGTCTGATTTTGTGTCCGGTTAAAAAAAACCAAACGGTTTCACCGCGGAGAGCATAAAACGCTCACGGCCGGACACTTTTCAAACCCATTCATTTGAATGGGTTTGAAAAATGCCTGCAGGTTTCCGTCTCCTGCCCCGTTTCGGGCAGGAAACAGAAACCTGCATAACGGAGACCGGGCACAGATGTGAACTCACCCTCATCTATATTCTGCTCTGATCACAATGATCTAAAGTTTATATGGTCTTTGTTATGTTTCAATACCTGAACTCCTTCCCAATATCACCATACTATTCCGGCATCTGTTGGTGTTTAAATATGGTGGCCACTTGAAAATGAGCAGTTACAATAGCCACCGGGTATATGCTGGATTATACAGCAGAGACCCGTCAGTAATCCCCCAATCATGGATATGACCTATTCACTTAGACCACCAAAGTAAAAAACCTGCCCTGCCATTGTTGTTCCTGCCAATCTGGTTACTTCTTCTGATATGGCTCTCGTGCGGCGAGGTCGTAGTAGTCATCCTGTCACTATGGCAGCCGAGAGCCTTATGAAGTCTCTCAGGCTTGTCTTTAATAAATGCCTTTTGAGTAGAGATGAGCGAACAGTAAAATGTCCGAGGTTCGATATTCGTTTCGAGTAGCCCCTCAATATGCGACTACTCGAATCGAATATCGAATCCTATTATAGTCTATGGGGGGGAAATGCTCGTTTCAGGGGTAGGCAACGTTCAATCAAATTATACTTACCAAGTCCACGAGTGAGGGTCGGGCTGGATCCTCCGTGCAGTCTTCTCCGTGCAGCGTCCCCGCGGCATCTTCTGGCTGTTCATTCACTCTGCCAGGCATCGGGCCTGGGCAGAGCCGACTGCGCATGCCTGCACTACAAGCGGACATGCGCAGTCGGCTCTGCCCAGGCCCGATGCCTGGCAGAGTGAATGAAGAGCCAGAAGACGCCGCGGGGAAGCTGCACAGAGAAGACTTCTAAAGGTAGGAGAAGAACCAGCGTTGATTGGCCGACTGTATAGCATTCAGCCAATCAATGCTGATTCTGCATTGAACTTTTACATTCGAACAACGAGTGGTACTCGATCGAGTACGAGTATTTCGAATACCGTAGTATTCGATCGAATACCTACTCGATCGAGTAATACTCGCTCATCTCTGCTTTTGAGGCCTTCCTGTGGCATATAGCCATTCACTCATATACTGTAGTATTGCAGTCTATGGGACAAGCAATGTAAAGACCGCAGGTTCGAGTCCCCTAGGGGAATTATAAAAATGAAATCTAAAAATTCATAATGAGAATTGAATGAAAAAGTGAATGAGAGTATTGTACGTCTCTACTGGTGAGGGACTGGTATGAGATGAACAGCTTTGGAAAAAAAAAAACATGATTTCATGATACTCTATCAGGAGTTGTTTATAATCTATGCATCTATGTGTGGCCATCTAGTGGTTATGTTCAGAAATGCAGCCTTTCTAGAGGTTTGCAATTTTATTGAAAAAAAATTGAAGTTTCCAATAAAATTTAGTAAATGGCAATGGTGGAGACCTCTGTCTCACCAGTCATTAAAGGATGATGTTGTCTTTAAGAAGCGTTCCAGCTTGTGATGAATGTTACACAGTATCATGAAAACCTATACAACAGGTGTAATTGCAAAGGAGATCCCCGCCAGTGTGATCTTAATGCAAATAAGTGCAAAAAATGATTCCCCAGCCCTGGGCAGAGCAGGAGAATGTTAATGTTTCCCACGTCCATGAAGATTCATGGGACAGGATTCCATTGCTGGCTGTGTGCTATTCTTTACCACATTACCTCACCGCAGCAGCACTTGCATCTCCCTGTGATGGCATCCAGTTTCCATTCCATTCACAGTGGCGAGGGATCAGATCTCTGAGCCACTTAGAAACACAATGATCTTTACCCCTGAGGATGCAAGCGCTTTCTTAGTCAAATCTATTGATCTGTACCTCTATTTATGGCTTTCCATTCCCTCACTTGCTGTTTGCAAAGGCTGGAGGTTTCAGCAGAAAGGATAACTGTTCTAGGTGTAAGGAACCAAAGCCCGAGATTGTCTGCTGGCACTAAACATAGCCTGCAATGCTCAGGGAATCAGCAGGGAGATCATATGTGAAGTGTCTGATGAAATACGAGTCATAATCCATCTTTTACGTCATCAATATACCGCATCCCCCCCATCAGCCATAGCAGTCGGGATTCTGAGCTAGTGAAAATCCCGTCCGCTCAGCCCGAAAAGTGTTTGAGAATGTTGAGAGTTCTATTTATACAACGTAACAAATTCAGTTTCTGATTTTCATTATTTTGATCTTCTGTGCAAAAGTGTCTAAACAAATGCTACAAAGTAAGAAAGCATTCAGAGATAGAAGGGTTAATAGTTTATTTTAATGAAAATGTAAACCTCATCAATATTCGGTGTGACCTTTGCCCTTTGCCTTCCATCAGTTCTTCTCGGTACTTACAGATGGTTTTTGGCAGAACTGGGCAGGGAGGTTGTTCCCGCCGCCATCTTGGAGAACTAAGCACAGATCTTCTGTGGATGTAGACTTGTCCAATCCGTCTGTCTCTTCATGTCATCCCAGACAAACTGGATGATGTTGAGATCAGGGGCTATATCTGTGGCGGCCATATTATCACTTCCAAGACTCTTCCTCCAAGGGACAAAGGTCACACCAAATATTGATGGGATTTATTGATGGGAAGCATTCTTACTTTGCAGTGTTTTCTCCAAACCTGCCTAAAACTTTTGCAAGGAATGTATATGAACTATTACTTTGTCTAAACTTGCTAATACAAGAGGAGCCGATCGACTATCTGATACGTGTGACAAGTGTAACAGTAAGTTATTGGTCACCAAATATTTGGATGTTATGCTTTACACATCCCTGCCTGGCATTAGTCACACCATCAGGATTCACGTCAGGTTGACATGTCCTGGGCGCTTTAAGGTCATTTTTGGGTACAGGATCATTTTGAAGTTTACTTAAAATTACAAAATGTATTCCTTTTCCTCATTTGGTGTTTTTTAATAGGGTATCAATCTGGATTGTAGCTGTTTTCATGTCGGCTTTGACACATGATGGTCAGTGGCACTTCTGAAACTTTCATGCTCAGGGGAGACTACTTAGAAATAGTTCTTTGAAAAACTTTGAAGTCCGGAAAAGCTCATTTCAAAAACATTTGAGATTTAAGTTACTTTGTAGTATTTTTTGAAGCGCTGAGTTGGGGTCAGTCCCAAACTGAATTCAAAACTATCATTCTAAAACCTTGGCCGATCTTTTTGAAAGATTTACAAACTGCTGACAATGGAATTCTGCTGCTTTGTGTTCTAATAATGGCAAGATAATAATAATAATAATAATAATAATAATAATAATAATAATAATAATAATAATAATAATAATAATAATAATATAGAAAACACTAATAATAATAATATAGAAAATAATAATAATAATAATAATAATAATAATAATAATATAGAAAATACTAATACTAATAATAATAATGATAATAATATAGAAAACACTAATAATAATAATATAGAAAATAATAATAATAATAACAACAACAACAATAATAATAATAATAATAATAATAATAATATAGAAAATAATAATAATAACAATACTACTACTACTACTACTACTACTACTACTACTACTACTAATAATAATAATAATAATAATAATAATAATAATAATAATACAGAAATAATAACAATACTACTACTACTACTACTACTAATAATAATAATATAGAAAATAATAATAATAATAATAATAATAACAATACTACTACTACTTCTACTACTACTACTACTACTAATAATAATACTAATAATAATAATAATAGTAATATAGAAAATGATAATAATAATAATAATAATAATATAGAAAATAATAATAATAAAGAAAATAATAATAATAATAATAATAATAATAATAATAATACAGAAAATAATAAAATATTGCTAATAAAAATAACAATAATAATAATAATAATAATAATAATAATAATAGAAATAATAATAATGACAATAACAACAATAATAAATAATAAAAATAGTAGTAATAATAATAATAATAATAGCAATAATAATGACTAATAATACAATAAATAATACTAATAATAATACATAACAAAATAATAAAAAAATATTGGTAATAACAATAAAAATAATAATATTAATGCAAATAATAGTAATAATAATGACAATAAGAATAACAAAAAATAATAATAAATAATAATAATAATAATAATAATAATAATAATAAAAAATAGTAACTATAATAAATAATAATAAAATAAACAATAATAACAATTAGTAACTATAATTATTAGGATTACTGCAGTTGTTGTGCTGTTATTATTAGCAGTATTAGCTTATTATTTTTATTATTACTTTGTTTATTTTGCTATTTTTATTTTTATTTGTTTTGCTACCTATATCATTATATCTATACATACATTTCTTTAATTTCACACCTTTAGTATATTATTTGATACTAATATTATTATATGCTTTTGCTAATAATATTACACATATAATTTTTTCCTTATCTATTGAGATTTATAATTTTTATCAGATTATTAATAGACATTGATTTATAATATCATATTGATATTGATTTTTTTATTATTTAGTTTATTCTTTAGTGTGAATACTAAACCGTTATTTAGGATTAGCATTATTAATTTTCCAATTGAGAATTATATTATTGATACAATGTTATTTATTATGAAAAGTTTTAATACAGAAGAAATAATATAACATTTTATTTTATTTTTTTATTATATTGGAATATTTTGGGTATTTTAGCACCTATCTTTTTTTTATTCTCTGTTGGGTATTCATAAAGCTCTTGCTGTATATTTGACTATTTTACTGTATAAATATTGAGGTGACGTGTTTGTGTGTTTCGGAGGCCGGCTGCAGTAACCACATTGGTATGACAGAGCTCCAGCCTCGGATCTGGCTGTGTAAAATGAAATCATAAATATATAATGGCACGGTCACATGATCTATCACCGGAGGGGAGGACAGACCAGAGATAAGTAGCACTTATACGATTAGATTTCTGCGTTTCTCTGGTAAAAGCGCTTACTTATTTTACACTCTATTTCTGGGCTAATTCCTTTCTCCTTACTGAGTTCTGTAAAACCAGCTTCATGTATTAATGTCTTATACTAAATATGTATATAAGAGGCTTAATGGGACCAACGTAATAGAATGTTTATATATAATATACTGTATGATGTAAGATTGGTATTAGTGTTCGGCCTTTTGTTAAGTCACTTTAGGTAAAATGAAATAAATCTACCGTATGTATAGATCTATTATCTATCTCTCTCCTATCTATCTATCTATCTATCTATCTATCTATCTATCTATCTATCTATCTATCCATCCTTCTATCTATCTATCTATCTATCTATCTATCTATCTATCTATCTATCTATCTATCATCTGTCATCTATCTACTCCATATCTATCTATCTTTTTTATCTTTTTTCATCACTCTATCATCTATCTTTCATCTCATCTATCTATCTATCTATCTATCTATCTATCTATCTATCTATCATCTGTCATCTATCTACTCCATATCTATCTATCTTTTTATCTTTTTTCATCACTCTATAATCTATCTTTCATCTTATCTATCTATCTATCTATCTATCTATCTATCTCCTATCTATCTATCATTCTATCTATCTATCTATCTATCTCCTATCTATCTATCTATCTATCTATCTATCTATCTATCATCTGTCATCTATCTACTCCATATCTATCTATCGTTTTATCTTTTTTAATCACTCTATCATCTATCTTTCATCCTATCTATCTATCTATCTATCTATCTATCTATCATCTATCTATCTATCTATCTATCTATCTATCTATCTATCTCCTATCTATCTATCTATCTATCTATCTATCATCCTATCTATCTATCTATCTATCTATCTATCTCCTATCTATCTATCTATCTATCTCCTATCTATCTATCTATCTATCTATCATCCTATCTATCTATCTATCTATCTATCTATCTATCTAGCTATCTCCTATCTATCTATCTATCTATCTATCTATCTCCTATCTATCTATCTATCTATCTATCTACCTATCTGGCTCTTCTTCCTCCCTCCGATACTGTATTTGCTGCTAGTTACCCGTACTATGGGGGCTGGGTTACCATTATAATGACCGTCATAGTACAGGTAACTAGCTGTGGACATGGAAGAGGTAGAAGAAGGTGAAGCAACGCGGGGGCCAGATGAAGATTCCGATCATGTGATTGAAGTTTGATACAAATAGAACCAAGGAAGGAAGTCATTTTTGAAACATTCCCCAAAACCCCCCTTAAAGTGCAGAACGTACAAAACCTTAGACCACCCCATGGTTAAACCAAATCTAAAAACGTAGCAGGTCAACTTCATCCAGTGACCTGTTCATTACACTATGGAAGTAAAATTCTTGCATGTTGTGCATATTGTATATCAAAGGTTAAGTGTCCTCTCTATTAACGGTAGAATTCAGATTAATGAATTGATATTGATCTATCTTTCAACTAGTGAATCTATAATATGATGTGGCTGCTATGGGGTCCGTGAAGAGAGGGGCCAAGTCTGGCCGCTCTTATCTCCTTTGTGACTTGATGGAGGGAACTTGTACTCGCCTCTTCAAAGGAACTTCAAGGGTCGAATACAAGGGAGCTGAGAATTGGTCCAAGAGTCATCGATAGAGAGGAAACCAACAAAACGCCCTTCTATACTGGGGCTGGGGAGTCTATGTACCAAACCACAGACTCCGAATCTGACTCTATCTTTCCTCAACCCAAATCCAGCTCTGAATCCTCCATAAATGGCTGACACCCATGGCCAGTCAGAAGCAGTAAAGATCCTCCAAAAGCCAGTGATCGAATCCTATAAAACTACAAACTGTATATCAAATAAATGATATTATATTTATAATTATTTATCTAACAATTTTATTACGAAGACAAAGCTAGAATCAGAAACCCTTGATGACCCCACCCAAAGCCATAGCCCTGCCTGGCACCATGTTGTGGAATCACTTTGGGGCGCCCTATCTTGTACCCATTAGCACCATGGACAGCGGTCTACTCTGCAAATGCTTTGAAACTTTGTGATTAAAGGGGTTATCCGGTTACTATGATTGATGGTCTATCCTTAGGGTTGGCCATCAATAGTAGATCTGCGGGGGTCCAGCATCCGGGACTCCTGCAGATCACTGGTATCAAAGCAGCATAGGAGAGTTGTCCAAACTGTAGGTATGGCATTCCCCATTATGTCTATATAGTGCAGTACCTAAATTCTCTGTTAAAATTGACAGTGGAAAATGGATAACCCCTTTAAAGTAATGATGTGAAACAATATAACTTATAGTGAAGATCACTGCAAATGCAAAAGACAAGAAGACACGGGGGAGATAGATCAAAATCAAGATCTAAGAGATGATCGACTGCTATAGTCACCCTATATAATCTATAAGTCACCGCCATATGGAAAATACAACAAAAGATTGGAAGCAACGTCAATGATTAAACTGTGCCCCGACCATTTACATTTGAGAAATGTTTGACTTCTTCTTTGTCGCTAGCAACATGTTTCCTATGAATGGTATAGTAACATCCGAGGGAATTGCCAGCGTCTATCCCCCACCGAGAAATGAAGTGAATCGAGGTCTTCCTGCTGGCCGAGGCAAAATGGGAAATTGCACCCCTCGTAAAAGGGGAATAATAGTCACAATGCCCATATCAAAATATCCAGAACTGTGTATTGTAATAGACATCGTGTTCACCAGGTAAAGGCTGTTACAATAAAACTGTGAAAAATGGATCTGGTGGAGCCTTAGACCCACCGGCGTATAAAATAGGACGCACAATACACATCTATAGTATCAGCCGCAGATCCCATAATGATATAGCATTGTATAAATAGCAGCTGCAATGGCCATAGGATAAAATAAGAGACAATATATAGAGAGTAAAGACGTTCTCCATATCAAAAGGGTTTTCTGAACTAAAAACATTCACAAATAGGTAAGTAATATCAGATCAGCGCTTGTCCGATACCCAGAATGCCCAGATTTTCACAGCAGCTAATGCACAGAGAATGGAGCAGGAAGCAGACAGCTCTGTTCTCTATGTAGTGGCCATATCAGGTACTGCAGTTCAGCTCCCTTTCATTTGAATAGGACCTAAATTGTAGTGACACGTTTCAACCACTACAAAGAGAACAGAGCTGTCTACTTCCTTAATAACGGGCTGCCCCCCGAATATAGTATATAATATAGTGCCAAAGGTATCAGTGAAATATATGCATCAGAAGGGGTAAATATCGTGTGAACCAAATGTATGCTTTATACGCTGATCCCACTGCAAAGGAGTATCCCAGAGTTTGATGTCTGTTGGGAGCGGGTTTTAGCTCAAATACTTACTTTACTTACTTTTTCCATTCATTTGTAGATCGCAGAGGATTTTCTTTATCTTCTTACGAACGTATGGGGCCTATGTACACAACAGCTGCCTCGGACGGCCCGTCGGTGATGTCAGCAAGGGGGCGGGACCAATTAGACACGACTCACAGGGCGGACCTAGGGCGGGGCTTAAGGTTTATAGTCCAGAATGTTGCCGTGGCCGGCAACATTACATCTAAGTACCCTGTCCTACCATCTAGGGCAGGGGAACTGTGATTGTTAGCACAAATCCTGCGGACATTAATCCATTTGAAACTCCTCCTGAACAGCCCATAATAGGAAACATGGAGGGGATAAAAGGATGGAGGGCAAACTCTCTATAACCATTTTATTAAGGATAGAGATTGAGTCTAGGTGCACACAATAGGAATGAGCCTAGTCGTGTTTGCCTTTAAGTCAGGGTTCTCCTTTAATCTATGGGACTCTGATTAGATGTCTTGGTATTGAAAGAGCCTTGGAGGCTTCTATTTGATGTGAGGTTGGGCAGAGACCTGTGGGAGGATTTAAAGTGGTGTATAGTCAGACCACCCACACTATTGAAAGGTCCAGCCACCCACATTTTGGTTTTTTTCTAGGACTTAATTTATCCTTGAAATAATTGTTTTAACGGATTCAATAAAATTTACATTTTAGTTACTCCTTCAGTGAACTGCTGCGTTTTCTGTGTGCAAAGAAGCCATTGCTCCCGCCCCAACCTGTCCTCTCTTCTAACCTTTTTGCTTTTGTCTGAATTAAAACAAAAAACTTAAAGGGGTTATCTAGTCTGAATTTTTTAATAGGTCAGAAAACAGAAGAAGTGACACCTTACCAAGCCGTGTGGTTCCTGTTCTGATGCTCTTTGGGTCAATCAAATGTAGAACACAGGAGAAGATTCCCAGCTGGTCTCATTCTAAGGTATTCTGGGTCCCTGCTGGTCTCTACTTCCTGGTCCCATTCAGTGACCACACCCCTGACCCTCCTCCATCAGTGAATGGCTGCCCAATCATTTCCTGTATGTCGAGAGAAACCTGGAAGGAGAGATCAGCAGGGACCAAGGAGTTGGAAATCCGGACGGGTTGACACCTGCGCCCGGTCTCCACTTTGCAAGTTTCCGTCTTCTGCCTGAGAAACTGGACATGAGACGGAAACCGGCAGTCGGTTTCAAACTCATTCACTTGAATGGGTTTGCAAAGTGACCGCCTGTGAGCGTTTTGAGCCTGTCCACGGCGAATCCGTTTTTTTTTTAACCAGACACAAACAGGACTTTGGTCCTTTGGTTTCGCAACAGAGAGGCACAAAACACTCACGGGCGGTCACTTTGCAAACCCATTCAAATGAATGAGTTTGAAAAATGACAGCCGGTTTCTGTCTCCTGTCTAGTCTCTGGGGCAGAAGACGGAAACCGGCAAAGCGGGGACTGGGCACAGGTATGAACCCGCCAGACCTCCCCTTTATAAAGCCCCATCCTTGTTTACAACACACTCCACAGGGCCGGACTACATCCTAATAAAAAAAAATCCTCTGTTCCGCATTTGACTCCTTCCCCCCTGATGACTCAATGTGATCTTTTCACCAATAACAACATTGGAGCCATAAGGTCCCTGTTCTTACACGGCCCCGTTACTTACCCACCACATTCGTTTCTTGTTGTTTTTTCCCATAAGTGGTTGCTCGCTCCTTTGCAACCTCCTTGATCTGTAGAAATGACAAAGCAGACACTTAACCGCAATTGTTTTTTACTTAGGCAATTTTTTAAGCTTTTTTTTCGAAGCCACGGCTCTGCAAACGGTATTGATATATCGAAATAAGAGCCCGAAATGATGTCATTAGGTCTCGAGCAGTCACTAGGAATACGCGCCGCTGCATATTTAAGTATATCTGTGTTTGCAGCCAAGATAAAGGCGGCGTTGCTGGAGAACAGCAGGCTATTTCACCCGGCTTCCCGTCCCCCGGCCCAGATACCAATTCATTGGTGCTATTTTCTCATTGCAGACACCGGGGCAGATTGAATCTTCTTGGTACTTACAATAATGAATTGTTATTAGTTGAAAAGGGTCTGAATTGCCGTGTTGCTTCCTGCCTTTATAATGATTGAACTACAAAGTGTTCTCGGAAAATAGGTAAGAGATAACACAAGGGAGCTCAAAGCCGCCTTTATGATTTCAATTTTTCTATAAACTTCTTAATCATCCCGCTTCTTGAAGAATAAGTGCGCGCTCTATTATTTCATCTCAGACAGCGAGCAGTAGGTAGATCATTTTTAATGCTAATTTTTGCAATTTTTTGAATTTTTTTGATTTCCCAAAAATTTGCAATTTTTTTTGTTATTTTGTAGAAACCTAGAAATAGAAAAAAAAAATTTATTTTGTGTGACACTAGATTTTTTTTTTTCATGTTTATTTTCTATGTCACTATTAGGGTTGAGCTGATCTTGACTTTTCAGGATCGATTTTGAAATCGGATTTCCGATCATTTTTCATTCAAACCCGATCTCGATCCCAATTCCGATTCCAATGCAAGTCAATGGGATTTTTTTACTAATCGGAGATCGGATTATAAAAACAATCCTATTCACTATACAGCATGGAATCTAACAATTGAACGCTTTAATTGTTAGAGTCCACGCTGTGTAGGGATTTTTTTAAATCACTAAGTAGCCAGAGGATTTTTTTTAATCCTCTGGCTACTTAGTCTCCCCTGGTGTCCACTTACCTGCAGAGATGGCTGGTCCGGTGCCCGATGTTCTTGTTCTTCTTCGCCTCGCTGCCCCCGCCTCCCAGGTTAGGAGAGTGTGGGCGGGTACTGGGAGGGGAGACGTCACGTCTCTCCGCCCTGTACCCGCCCACACTCTCCTAAGCCACAAGCCCCGCCTTCTTCCTAGCTCTTTAAATACTAATTTTGGAGGCGGCGGCAGCGAGGCGAAGAAGAACGAGAACACCGGGCACCGGACCAGCCATCTCTGCAGGTAAGTAGCTACTAGAGATGTTAGCTAGTCTCCCATTAGAATGAATGGATGCAGCCGGCGCGCAGGGGGTTAAGGCTGTGTGTCAGCTGCTTCCATTCATTCCTATGGAACCGCAGTGGAGCCTTCACACTGAGTATACACTCCGCTCAGAATGAGCGGAACGTATACTCAGTGTGAAGACTAACATTGTTAGCTTTTCCCACAATGCTTGGCCAGCATCAAAGCATTGTGGGAAATAATCACCGATCTCGATCCCACCTAAAAAAATCGTGTTCGGAATTCCGATCGCGATCGTGAAATTTTGTCAATCACCGATCGGAATCCAATCTTTTCCAAACACAATTGCTCAACCCTAGTCACTATCTATAGGATTGTGCAAAATTTTTGGACAGGTGAGAAAAAAAAATAAGAATGCTTTAGAATTGAATGTTAGTTTTTGCAAATTTAGCAATTAGCAAAAAAAAAAATTATGTGAATGAAGAAAAGAGAAATTTGCATCCCATCAATATTTGGGTCCTCGAAACAGTCGCAACTTGCAGCTCCTGGGCCCCAATGCAGCATCTGTACCAGGGCCCTCAGCTATAATGTAATATACAATACTGGTCTCATCATATTGCAAATTGACACCTTATGGGGATTGTAAGGATCCTGGGCCTGGCTGCTATTCTATTCACTGCACCCCCTGAAGTTACGACCCCGTCTGGAACTGATGATACGGCCCCCACAGATATAGCCCTGATCTCATCATCATCCAGTCTAGTCTGTCTGTGATGACATGAAGAGACAGACAGATTGGAGCAAGCTTCACAAAAGTCTGGCAGGCATCATCATAAATGTTTTCCTGCATTAGAAAGTTGGAAGCAGATAACACAGGATCCACCAGCGACGATAGGTGATGACAACAGCTCAATGGCTCCCCCTCCCCGGTGACCTCGGCAAAGCTCACAGGATGCCCACGTTCCAATAGAAGTCAATTATTTCTTTCTTATGCCCATAAAGTTGCTGTGTCTGGAATAGCTACTTACAGCTCAAAGTGGTATCTCAAGACAATATGGCCGCCTCCAAAATGACGTAAACTAAATAAGTATAAAATTAGAAAATTGATAAATATTGCATAAAAAGAATGTTCATGTGTTTGTTTTAATAAAAAAAATAGAAGATACAAAAATACTTTCCCTTTTAACGAAATGAAAGCAGAATTAGTGAAAATGTATTCACTTAATATTACATTGAATCCCTTTTGCTGAGGACATTGAGAGATCCTGCTCCACAGTGTTCAATTATTCTTGCATTTTAATTACAGGAGGGGAAATTGGAGCACAATGTGCCAATTGTACAGATCACTGATTTTAATAGGCACCATGCAATGCCTCATTTTCCCAGTGGAGGCGCTGCAGGGGACTTGTACACTTGCTGCTGGGTGCCCTCATTAAATACAGATGATTACCGCTGGATACAGCAATGTTCAGTACTGTTCCTTTGTAGCACGGGGGTCTTCTGGGGTTCATCAACTAAGTGGTTAGGACTTTTAGTCTTCATTACTGGGTCCTGGTTGATGTGGTAGCTCAGTTGTTAATAATGTTACATTGTTTAACTGAGATCCTGCTTGACTTGGTAGCTCACTGGTCAAACTGTTGCTTTGTATCACTTTGGACCTGGTTGATTGGCTCCTCAGTATTAGCACTGCTACTTTGTATCACTGGGGTCCTGTGAGGTTGAGTGACTCAGTGGTTAGTACTGCTACTTTGTATCACTGGGGTCCTGTGTGGCTCAGTGGTTAGGACTGCTACTTTGTATCATGGGGTCCTGTGTGGCTCAGTGGTTAGCACTGCTACTTTGTATCAGTGGGGTCCTGTGTGGTTGAGTGACTCAGTGGTTAGTACTGCTACTTTGTGTCATCAGCATCCTGATTGATTTGGTAATTCAGGGGTTAGGACTATTTTTTTCTACAATACGTACAGTCCTGGGTGGTTTTGTAGCTCAGTGGTTAGTACTGCTACTTTGTATCATGGGGTCCTGTGTGGCTCAGTGGTTAGCACTGCTACTTTGTATCAGTGGGGTCCTGTGTGGTTGAGTGACTCAGTGCTGCTACTTTGTGTAATCAGGATCCTGATTGATTTGGTAACTCAGAAGTTAGTAATATTGTTTTCTACAATACGTACGGTCCTGCATGGTTGAATGACTCAGTGGTTAGCACTGTTACTTTGTATCACTTGGGTCCTGGTTGGTTTCATAGCTTACTACTTAATACTGTTACTTTGTATCACTGGAGTCCTTGATGATTTGATAGCTCAGTGGTTAGTACTATTGTGTTTTATCAATATAGTCCTGGATGATTCAGTGACTCAGTGGTTAGCAATGTTACTTTGTATCACTCTGGTCCTGTGTGGTTGAATGACTCAGTGGTTAGTAATGTTACTTTGTATCAGCGGGGTCATTGGTTTCATAGCTTGGTGGTTAATACTGTTGTTTTGTATCAATGGGGTCCTGGGTGATTCAGTGACTCAGTGGTTAGCAATGTTACTTTGTATAATGGGGAAAGAGGGCTCTGAGTGTTTCTCTCCTTTCATTTTAGCCATCGGTGGGGGTGTCAGCACTTGGACCTCCACCAATCAAAACTTCTGACATATCACATCTGAATATTGTAAGACTGATATGTATCATTCTTGTTGTTAAAAATATTGGATACCTGATCGACCCAATGACGTCACTGGGATCTGTCAGGATCCATTGGCATCTATCGGTAAACAATCGGTCATGGGCCCATAAAAGGAAGCCATGACACCAGTATGAACAATGCCTAAGGCCTTATGCATATAACGGACCCAGTTTTTTTACTCCCGATGTCCATCAAAGACGTTGACTTTATTCAAAAACAGTTGTCATGGGGGTGTTTGAAAACCCGTAAGAATCTATGGGTATATTAAACTGTCTATTTTTGTATCCATCCATATGAGCAAGTACGTTCTTCTGCCGGCCATGACGTTATCTGCCAACCAAACGTCCGGTTGGCAAATAACGGAACAATCCCAAAAACATTGGTACAAAGTAGCCAACGAGAAATGCAAATTGGTGATGTCCAACAAGAGGCAATTGTTTTTTTTGTTTTGACCCAAGGGGCAGGAAATTTTTCAAAAAGACCTTGAAAAAACATTAACGGAGCACAAAAATCTCCAAAACAAATTGAACCCACAAAAAAAAAAATTCTAATGAGCGTTATCCATAAGAAAAGAGAACGGCGAACCTCGAGAGAATAAATGATATATATTCCTAATAATATAAGGCAGGAAGAACCTCTTGCGTTGATCATACAAATCAGGGCAGACGGGATCTGTAAAGATTACACGCAGGTAGAATTAAGACCGAGCAATTTCAGGTTTAGGGAAAAAAATAAACACAGTGCGCGGTTTAACTACCCCTTGTACGGTAGAATTTGTATCGCCGTGTGCAGCGCAGGTTAAGAGGGCGATTGCGCTCCCATCTACTGCTTTTCCGTAGTCTCCTGGTTCACAGCTGCACACTTTGGTGACATTGTCTACTTTCCCGGCATGGGTCGGTAGAACCACGCCTTAAAGCCTCCCGCGAGCGCAACGATAAACTTGTTTTCCTTAACTGCTCCGGCAGGAGTTAATCCAGTCTCAGCATATGCCTAGCGATGTGTATAAGCTTCCTACGTGCTATCATTTCCCCGAAGCTTCCCACCGGGCAAGGCGAGAGAAGACGACGAGCCAAGACGACGCCAAACTTCAGCAAAAGTACGATCAACAAGATAGAAAGTTTGGCCGGGCTTGATTTATGCCGGCGGTGTAACTTTTTCAACTCTGAAGGACTGTAGTGGGGATTTTAAAATATGACTCTTTAATTTTTAAAAATTACATAAATTAAGCCAAGAGCCCATTAAGGAGATGCCATCAGGATCACATGGCTAATTCAGATCAAGTTATATTATCTCGCCTGCAGGATCGGAATGAGAATTAAGAAATTACTATTCCAAAGTTGTACGGGACATTGATCCTCATTTACGATGAAATTCGTCACCCTAACTACCTCGCGGAGGGCTACCTTGACAGTGGCTCTTCTCCGAGTCTTCCAGGCGTCCTAACCTTTAGGAGAGTATATTAGGGTAAGCACGGCGGCTAATTAGTTGTTCTGATGACATGTTAGATGAAGTTCTTTTTTAACAGATATATGGGTTACAAGGAAGATGATACGCATTAACCTGAGGCGGAGGGCCGGGGGGAGGGAGGGGGTGGGGGCGCTTCTTCCCTATAGTCCGAACCCCATGGGAGATCTTAGCAGCCGCCAACGTATCTCATTTCAGACTGGCACAAGCATTTGTACTTTAGCCTAAGCTGGGAAAGGGAAGAGGGATTACGTTAACCCTCGCTTGGCCCTTTTCTTTGTTTTTGAATCTGATTTTCAATACCTGCGGTCAGTGAATGAAATCTGTTGTGTGAATGACTTTTACGGGGTAGGGGGGGTAAGCAATTTTTTGGCTGTTTTGGTTTTGACTGTGACGGAATGAAAAAAAAAAAAGAGATTAAATAGAAATTATGATAAGGAAACAAAAATTTACACAAAATTGCAAAAAAACAAAATTGCATAAATACTGATCCAGAACACTCGTATTCACGTAGCCTACGGCATATACAGATATATAACATAGCACACATACAACATACACACATAATGGACACTCAGATTTTTTGGCTGTTTTGGTTTGGACTGTGATGGAATGAAAAAAAAGAGATTAAATAGAAAGTCTAAATAATTAGGAAACAAAAATTTACACAAAACTGCAAAAAAAAAAAAAAAAATGGCACGTCTACTGATCCAGAACACCCATATTCACATAACCTATGGCATATATAGATATATAACATAGCACACATACAACATACGCACATAATGTACACTCAGATATCACTTATATGCTACACACAGACACACACATAATGCAGAACCAAGCAACGCGTAAACAAAACATAAGCAAATCCTGGGCCAGATATAGTCAGATGCAGACAGAATTGTTGCAGATAACAGCACAGAAAAAAATGTAGCAAAAATATTTTTTCCCGTTTTTCACTGCTCTTCTGTATAAAAGTCTGAATATTTTAAAAGATCCAAAATTTTCGCAAGGAAAATTAATATACTATGTTTTTCAAAAAAAACACATTTATGCAACTTTTTATTCTGCAGTATGGGGAAGAAATGAAACATAAACTCATTCACTTTATTAAGACGGTAAAACGCAATTTTTTTTTCCCCCGTACTTAAAAATGTTGCATTTTCGCAACGGGTGCTAAAAAAAAAAGTGGAAAAATGCATCAAAGCCAGTTGTGTTTGTCACTTCTTTTCTGCTATGTTTTTCATTTTTGCTCCACCCCCTATAAAGTTTATAGGGCATATACAGATGTGCGATGTATCAGGAAGCTGGGAAAAAAATTCAGAATGGGGTGGAATTGGAGAAAAACTGCATTGGTGCAACTTTCTTCTGGGCTTTGATTTTGACATTTACTGTATAGCCAAAATGGCGTCTTCTGTATTCGATTTGTGGGTACTATGCCCAGGACACCAAATTTATATACCATATACAGGTATACTCGAGTATAAGCCGACCCGAATATAAGCCGAGGTCCCTAATTTTACCACAAAAAAATGGGAAAACATATCGACCCGAGTATAAGCCAAGGGGGTGGTGGGGGGGGGGAATGCAGCAGCTACTGGAAAATTTCAAAAATTAAAATGTTCAGAGTTTTTGGGTGCAGTAGTTGCTGGGGAAGGGGAGGGGGTGTTTTGGTTGTCTGTCTGCCCCTTCCCTGAGCTTGAGGACTGGGATTTTTCCCCCCACTTGGAATTCAGCCTGGCTGAATATAGGGTATCTGCAGTGCTCCTATTAACCCCTTCCTGATGGAACAGGAGCACTGCAGATCCCCTATATTCAGACACAGGGACACCTAATGTGTATATGTTTACAGTAATTTTCTACTTTTGTGTCTATTGTAGGGAAAGGAGGGATTTAGAACTTTTAATTTTTTATTTCCCCACTATTTTATGGGAGATTCTATACATTGATATTGCTGCTGGTTATAGAACCCCCACCCCCCTAAAAAATATATATTCTTTATTTTATTTTATTTTTGCTGACTCGAGTATAAGCCGAGGGGGGCTTTTTCAGAACAAAAACTGTGCTGAAAAATACGGTACTTAAGTTATTACGAATATGGTGAGTAGGCAGCAAAGTGCCCAGCAAGGAAACAATACTGGGAGCCGCATGCTGTGGGAAAAGCTACTGTAAAAAACAAAATGTAATAACTAGCAAAGCAGCGGTATAATATGCTCCACAGTCACCTCTACACAATATAATGTATGCTTTACAGAGGCCCCCTATACCCCACGGTATAATTCTTTACTGGAGCTATTCCCTAGAGTAAAAAAAATTGTATGCCCAAGGGAGGCCTAAAGGACACTTTGGGCCTCTAGCAATATGGTGGGAGCCTAAAGGTCTAGTTTATTGTTTGTATCTTGAGTTTTCTATTGATGGAACCTTATGTAACGTTTTGAAATTTCTTCAGATTTTCTTCTTGAAACAACTTTGTGCCAGGACAAATGCCAAAGAGTAACCCAAAAACCCTAAACATGAGGCCTCTCTGGTTGTCTTCTTTCGTCTAGCTTGATCCCAGTTTCTTGTAAGACATCATTTCTCCAGATGTTCTCCTTCCTTAAAGCTCAGACTCGCTTTAAATTCACAACCTTATTTAGCCTTGTAACAATTACCATTGTAAAAAGGGCAATATTTCACGTGAACTCTCTCCTGGGTGGAAGGAGGTAATGTAGAGGATTTATCATTAAGATGTATCAGAAAGTCTGAGGGCACACCCTAAAGGAGCTATTAGATGTGAAGGATAAGATAAAGGGAGACACCGGGGTCTTCTGGAAAATACAAGGCGAAAAAAAGAGCATTTAAGTGATGAGGAGGAGGAGGAGAGCGGAGAAGATTCACTGTGTGTTCTACTAATGATGGAGAAATTGTTAATTCAGCATAACTGTAAATGAAAACATTTTATGGCCGTAATAAGAACACAAAGGGCAATATAACAAGATAACACCGCCGTACACATGGCATTTACGTCTACTTAGAGACTCCATACAAGTGAAATATACTGAGCCCTCCAACAAGGAGGGGGCAGCAACGCATGCTTAATATTTTAACACATTGGAAAGGACACAACCTGAATAAGTTACCGTAGTCCGCGAGCTAGACAATGGGAAAAAAGTTACCAAGTACAAAAAGAGGCCGAAAGAGTCCTTGATGGACGTGGCTGGGACAACGTGTAGGAGCAACTTGGAGGAGGAAACCGATAGGGGTTAATGGGAATTCAATTGGTAGAGTACTTTGTATAGGTATTGGCCGGTTGCTTGTTTGGCCAAGAGTTGCCCTTCCCAACCTATTCAGTCACATACACATTTGGTCTGATAGACATTAGAAATGAGCGAGTAGTACTTGATCGAGTAGGTATTCGATTGAATACTACGGTATTCGAAATACTCGTACTCGATCAAGTACCACTCGCTGTTCGAATGTAAAAGTTCGATGCAGAACCAGCAATGATTGGCCGAATGCTATACAGTCGGCCAATCAACGCTGGTTCTTCTCCTACCTTTAGAAGTCTTCTCCGTGCAGCTTCTCTGTGGCATCTTCTGGCTCTTCATTCACTCTGCCAGGCATCGGGCCTGGGCAGAGCCAACAGCACATGTCCGCTTGTAGTGCGGGCATGCGCAGTGGGGCTCTGCCCAGGCCCAATGCCTGGCAGAGTGAATGAAGAGCCGGAAGACGCCGCAGGGACGCTGCAAGGAGAAGACTTCTCGGAGGATCCAGCCCGACCCTCACTCGTGGACTTGGTAAGTATAATTTGATCGAATGTTGCCTACCCCTGAAACGAGCATTTTCCCCCCATAGACTATAATAGGGTTCAATATTCGATTCGAGTAGTCGAATATTGAAGGGCTACTCGAAACGAATATCGAACCTCAAACATTTTACTGTTCGCTCATCTCTAATAGACGAATGAATGAATGAATGAAAAGCATCGAGCCGTTCCTCGAATTATTCCTTTTAGGTAGTACAGACAAAATTGCCTGCTCACCTTTGCGGTGATAGGATACCTGAATAGATCAGCCTAATCCAGAAGATCGGGCAGAAGAATCAGTGCTCACCCAGTAGAATGGTCAAGGAATCTTCTTTTATTGAGGTCAAATACACACAACGGTTTTGATGGAACAACCTTCTTTTTCAAGTGAAAAAATGGACGTCAACCAGTTTGGCAAATTAAACCGATAGTGTTTCAGGAGGGGGAACCAAGGAAGGAGCTGATGGGAATTCATTTGGTAGAGGACCTTGGATAGGTATTGGCTGGTTGCTTGTTTGGCCAAGAGTTGTCCTTCCCAACATGTTTATACGCATTCGCATCTGGTCTGATGGTACACCTTTCTGGTGGTGGTTTATCTTCAGGACTTCGTATGTCAGAATCCAATATCCAAAAACTTGTGTGGCCCCCATGTACATTAGAAGGTCATGAAGTCTCGTTGGCCAACAATAATCTAAAGTCTATGGTTAGCGTTAAAGATTGAAATGTTAGGGTCAACTCTTTGTTCTTGGTGGTCCATGGGTCCATCATCATAATGAAGGCACCAGGTATGTAGGATGGATGAGCCACTGTGTCCGGACAAACCTTGACGGGACTCTTCTGATCTGATATGGTGGGGTCCCAGTTTAGTCCTAGAAAATCCCTTCAATCCAAGGAGAACAGATGATGTGGTGGGAGTAATGGAGAAGGAACATGATGGGAATGAACAGGATTGGAGGTCAGAAAGCTGACTGTACGCATTACATCCATCTCAGCTGAACCCAACAACCTTGGCAAGACTGGTTAACCATTTAATGTGTATTGGGTTTTCCAACTTTCCCTCAGGGCAGACACTGGGGGAAACCAAGGTTGGGCATGTTGGATTTCAACATGCCTGATCCTTTTGTACTCACGGGAGACAAACCATTGGCAGAGGTGCCTGGACGTGTCTTATTTCCTTCTCCCCATCAGAATACATGCATGCTCAGCTAAACTGAATACACAACTGTATGAGTAAGTTAAAGGGAATCGCTATTGGACAAACAAGTGATGGTCAACCGAACTGTAGGACTAATATGGTGAGGAAAACAAGATCTCCCACCATATATAGTCACCAGATTTGTTCTATTGTAGCTGTTCTATTCTTCTGAACAAGAAGGACAATATACTAACCCTAAATAATTTTAAGAACAGCTACATAGTCAGACCTTCTTCCACTTACAGTAATAGTCTTATAAGACCACCCTGGTCCATGCATCTAATAAGAGCAGCCCGCAATTCTGGCAGACTGTCATTTGGATAGAGAAGTCCGCTGTGGCATTGTATAGTGGCTGTGATTGATATGGCAGCTCAGCCCCATTCACTTAAATGGGACTGAGCTGCTGCTGTACCATGTGACTTGTGAGTATGATGTCATCGGCACAGGGAAGAGGCTGCAGTGACCACTAAACCTAATAATAGACTGACACTTGCCAATTCAGTAGCGGTTGTCTTTACAGTAGACCCCTTATTTACATCACAGACAGAATTACAATTGAAGATATCTATAGATAACACCACTGACCCTACAATAGATGATGTCACATCTTATCTTCTCCCCATCCTTGCACATGTATAGAAAACTCTCCCATAGACCCCTAATGAGTTGCCTCCAGACTAATGCTACCTATGGCCATGATTGTGCTGTAAAGCAGATCACTAAATGCTGTTAACAGAGCGGAGGAGAAGCTCAGAAAATATGGTTGCCCCCATAATCATGGACAGAAAATAGAATAAAATATCTACAATCAGGAAATAAAATCAGATTAGAAAAAAGTTTCAGATCTTACTATTGTCTGGTGATAAATTCCTTTGAAAAAAAAGGTAGTTAACTGCACTCCTGAAATACTCTGTGCTGCTGTGGCCAGTAGTCACTTATCAAGCCATTCATGCAGAGTAATCTAAGCATGTGTATGTAGAAGAGGGGAAAAAGCTCCTATGTGGGCACAGACTAAGGGATGGCTGAGTTGTGAGTCCTGAGATTTGCAGAGAGCTTCACATTTAGGAATGGACAGGAGAGGGCACCAGAATGGTAGCGTTGTGTGTATTGTGTGCGAGTGACCTCCATGCAGAAATGTATACACCTAGAATAAGATGAGGCCTGGGAAATATAAAGGGACTTATTACATAATAGAGTAAGCAGGTGCAGTAACCCCGGCTGAGGTGTAGGGGGCACCTCATAGCCTGCACTGACTGGTCCATCTGGTAATATTATGGCCTGGCATTGATACATACAATGGAAAGATCTATTCACACAAGAGATGTCATCAGTAATGGTATTTTATCTGTGGGCAGGAGATAGTATAGAATAATATAATCCAAGATGGGCTACAGGGAGGGCACAAAGGGCATATGACCCCACCACCATCATGGGTACCTAGGGGATGCCATCACCCACTAGACCAATATTTAGGATTTTCCAAATCATATTTAGAAAGATGGATGAAATGGAAATAGAAAGATAGTTATGAGATTATTATTGAGATACATTAGATAGATAGATAGATGATAGATAGATAGATAAATAGATAGATAGATAGATAGATAGATAGATAGATAGATAGATAGGAGATAGATAGATAGATAGATAGATAGATAGATAGATAGGAGATAGATAGATAGATAGATAGATAGATAGGAGATAGATAGATAGATAGATAGATAGATAGATAGATAGATAGGAGATAGATAGGGGATAGATAGATAGATAGATAGATAGATAGATAGATGATAGATAGATAGATAGATAGGAGATAGATAGATAGATAGATAGATAGATAGATAGATAGGAGATAGATAGATAGATAGATAGATAGATAGATGATAGATAGATAGATAGGAGATAGATAGATAGATAGATCGATAGATAGGAGATAGATAGATAGATAGATAGATAGATAGATAATAGATAGATAGATAGATAGATAGATAGATAGATAGGAGATAGATAGATAGATAGATATGAGATAGATAGATAGATAGATAGATAGATATTAGACAGATAATAACCTGATTAAAATAGATTGCAATCTTTATCACACGCTGCTCACAATATCCAGAACAATCCTAATAATTGAGGGCTATGAATAAAGATAAAGCATCTGATGGAGATTACAGGGAGCCATCACTCATCACACAGCTGTCTGTAGGCTTCCCCTCTGACCTCCTGTAGAATGGCAAGAACCTTCTACTGTTCTATATAAGTGAGACATTCTAGGGATCCGTCCTGACATAGACCACAGGGGCGGCTGGAGAGCTGTCAGTCCCAATCATAAGCGACTGTCTATAGGGGGCCGTGCAGGTGCCACCTGTTAAGTCGCTGTTTCAGCATATACGAGCCCTGGTATTGGGATAGGCCAAAGCGTCTGATTTACAGTCCTTGAATGAAAAGTATTTGACAAGTTAAACCTCTGTATAACCAAAGTCATTTATTAACATAGCCACGTTTAAAGGGACGGTATACTATAGAGGTTGGGTTGAGAAACAATGTATCACAGTGCAGTCCATGCGTTCTATGTTCAATAAACAAAATGTATCAATATTTTCCCTTTCTAGAATTGTGTATACATTGTTGCTATGTGCTCTGCCTTCCCAGAAATGTCATGTGATCCTTGTAAAATTCAGGCTGTACCTCGGATCTATGGACAGGTGATCCCGGCAGCATTTACCCCAATATTCGTGTAGACCGCTGGGATTTTCCGAATCGGACCATTCTATTAAATAACATCTGCAGTCAAGTAGAATTTGTGTGTTCCGGATATTTCCTGGTGGATTCGGGATTGGTGGAAGACATTGATCTCCTTCTATAAAGTATCTTCATTAAATGTTCTTTCCATCGGTAATGCGGAGTCTTCATTACGGTATAATCCTCGCTACCTGCACAGAATGCAATGTGCCGGCGTTAAACGCTCGCAGCTATAATGGATTGTTCTACCTTTTTCTGGCCTTTTTTTAGCTATTCAATCGCTCTTCGTGCCGTCCATCTGTCCTAGCCCACAGGCATATGCCATAGGGTCTCTCACCTCCCTTAGGCGGTGTGCTGCCCGATGCTCTCAAGTCCTAGCATATGATTGCACAGGCATTGCCATAGAGATGCTAATTCAAAGCCCAGCACATTGAAAGTCCAGGCACATGAAACCAGTTCAATACCGGGGTAAAACTGAGTCTGGCAGGTTAAAACACACTTAGATTTTTTGTTTGGGTGGGGAGGGGTATACTGAATATTCGCATCTCTCTCGAGTCATCTCCAGGCGACTAACAGACATGTAACTCATTTTGCAAGATTTGTTGCAACTAATAAATAGCAGAGATGAGCGAATCAGATCAGATCAGATCCAGTTCAACCTAAATTTTCAAAAAGTTTCGGGTTCAACCCAAAGTGGTCGCCCTCAAACCGGAAGTGACATTATTATAATCTGGGTTGTCTTCAGGCTCCAGAGTATAATAGATGGAGGAACAGGAGAGGTGCAGGAGCAAGTAGTTATAGCCACCTTCTTACTTCTCAAAGACAGCCTCGTAGTGTTTGGTGTTCCCTCTAGGTCCTATTCGGGGAGTCGTCATGTACCTCAGGGTCACCGCTGTGGTCTGTGATTGGGTTGGGTGGAGTCATATCTAGGGTTGAGCCGATCTTGAGATTTCAAGATCGATTTTAAAATCCGATTTCCAATCATTTTCTGATCGCGATCGCTCAACCCTAGTCAATAATTCTCTATGGGAAAAGTCACTTTTAGGGTTGAGCCAATCTTGAGATTTTAAAATCTGATTTCCGATAATTTTCCAGCTGATCCCAATTCTGATTGCGATCGTGAAATTTGCTCGATCAACGACCGGGATCCGATCTTTTCTATCTATCTATCTATCTATCTATCTATCTATCTATCTATCTCTCTATCTATCTCCTATCTATCTATCTATCTATCTATCTATCTATCTATCTCCTATCTATCTACCTACCCTATCTATCTATCTATCTATCTATCTATCTATCTATCTCCTATCTATCTATCTATCTATCTATCTATCTATCTATCTATCTATCTATCTATCATCTATCTATCTCCTATCTATCTATCTATCTATCTATCTATCTATCTATCTATCTCATATCTATCTATCTATCTATCTATCATCTATCTCCTATCTATCATCTCATTATCTATCTCCTATCTATCTATCTATCTATCTATCTCCTATCTATCTATCTATCTATCTATCTATCTATCTATCTATCTATCTATCTATCTACAGTATCTCTCTCCTATCTATCTATCTATCTATCTATCTATCTATCTATCTATCTATCTATCTATCTATCTATCTATCTATCTATCCATCCATCCATCCATCCATCCATCTATAGTATCTATCTATCATCTCATTATCTATCTCCTATCTATCTATCTATCTCCTATCTATCTATCTATCTATCTATCTATCTATCTATCTATCTCATATCTATCTATCTATCTATCTATCTCCTATCTATCTATCTATCTATCTATGTCCTATCTATCTATCTATCTATCTATCTATCTATCTATCTATCTATCTCTCTCTCTAGGTTTTATTATGCTGACTTCTTCTGCTTAGCCCGGATATGTTCTCCTCTTGTCAGTACACGGTGCTCTGTTATCAGTCCCGTCCTCTCCATTGACACGTGTATGACAGATATCTATATTATTTACTGTATGGAGGTTTTATTACAGGTATATGACACTTGGATAGAGGCTGCCTGTATTTGGCAGACACAGAGAACATCCACATTGTCTATTGATCCTGTGAGCGCCTTTCATATAGTTATGGCCGTGTATCAGGAAGGGAGAGTGTTCAAGCACTTTATAATTGCTGCCGTTAATCTCTACATGAGCGGGTCTTCTAAGGACATATAATGACTGCGCCGTATGTGATCCTGTGTGTACAAGTCACTCTGCAACCTGCGCTCAGCAAACCGGAATGCGAGGGGTTAAACAACATCTATATATTAAATGTTTTTATATGGGAACTAAAGTGGTAATAAAAAATACAATGTAACACCCTATGGAGTCTGTGCCAGGCCTTCCATGTGCAAGACGTACATTATTATACTGTGGGGTCTCTTCAGAGGCCAGAGTAAAATAAGTGGAGATCCAAGGGAGGGGTAAAAAAAAAAAATATATATATATATATATATATATATATATATATATATATATATATATATATTCTACTTCTTCCACATTTTTTGAGCCTTTATGCAGTATCTGGTGTTCTCCTGGTGACATTATTTGCCCCGGGTCACTGCTGAGGCCTGGTTTCTGTTATTTGCTTGTCAGCTTTGCTGTATAGGATTGGTCAGAATAAGCAGAGTCATCTCATAGTTATTAGTGATATGAATGACCACAATTAGTGTCTGAAATGGTAAAGTGATAGGACCAACCAATGTAGTATATGCCGGTCTAGATAAGTCTCCCCCATAATTTCTCTGTTTCTTATGATGTATAGATAGAAATGTCTGTATAAATATACTAATAAATAATGTATAAATATAGATAGATAGTAGAGATGAGCGAACAGTGTTCTATCGAACACATGTTCGATCGGATATCAGGGTGTTCGCCATGTTCGAATCGAATCGAACACCACGTGGTAAAGTGCGCCAAAATTCGATTCCCCTCCCACCTTCCCTGGCGCCTTTTTTGCACCAATAACAGCGCAGGGGAGGTGGGACAGGAACTACGACACCGGGGGCATTGAAAAAAATTGGAAAAAGTCATTGGCTGCCGAAATCAGGTGACCTCCATTTTAGACGAATAGTGGATTTCAAATCCGGGTCATATGAGAATGTGAACTTTGTGACTAAGAGACAGGGATAGCTGTACAGGCAGGGATAGCTAGGGATAACCTTTATTTAGGGGGGAATGTTATTAAAAATAACTTTTTGGGGCTCTATCGGGTGTGTAATTGTGATTTTTGTGAGATAAACTTTTTTCCATAGGGATGCATTGGCCAGCGCTGATTGGCCGAATTCCGTACTCTGGCCAATCAGCGCTGGCCAATGCATTCTATTAGCTTGATGAAGCAGAGTGTGCACAAGGGTTCAAGCGCACCCTCGGCTCTGATGTAGGAGAGCCGAGGGTGCGCTTGAACCCTTGTGCACACTCTGCTTCATCAAGCTAATAGAATGCATTGGCCAGCGCTGATTGGCCAATGCATTCTATTAGCCCAATGAAGTAGAGCTGAATGTGTGTGCTTAGCACACACATTCAGCTCTACTTCATCGGGCTAATAGAATGCATTAGCCAGTGCTGATTGGCCAGAGTACGGAATTCGGCCAATCAGCGCTGGCTCTGCTGGAGGAGGCGGAGTCTAAGATCGCTCCACACCAGTCTCCATTCAGGTCCGACCTTAGACTCCGCCTCCTCCAGCAGAGCCAGCGCTGATTGGCCGAATTCCGTACTCTGGCCAATCAGCACTGGCTAATGCATTGTATTGGCGTGATGAAGCAGTGCTGAATGTGTGTGCTTAGCACACACATTCAGCTCTACTTCATCGGGCTAATAGAATGCATTGGCCAATCAGCGCTGGCCAATGCATTCTATTAGCGTGAACTGAGATTGCACAGGGGTTCTAGTGCACCCTCGGCTCTGCTACATCAGATTGCTACATCTGATGTAGCAGTGCCGAGTGTGCATCAGATGTGTAGTTGAGCAAAACTGACTCAGCACTGCTAAGTCTCTGCATTCGCATAGGAATGCATTGGCCAGCCTTCGGCCAATCAGCGCTGGCTCTGCCGGAGGAGGCGGAGTCTAAGGTCGGACCTGAATGGAGACTGGTGTGGAGCGATCTTAGACTCCGCCTCCTCCAGCAGAGCCAGCGCTGATTGGTCGAGTTCTGTACTCTGGCCAATCAGCACTGGCCAATGCATTTCTATGGGGAAAAGTTAGCTTGCGAAAATCGCAAACTGACAGGGATTTCCATGAAATAAAGTGACTTTTATGCCCCCAGACATGCTTCCCCTGCTGTCCCAGTGTCATTCCAGGGTGTTGGTATCATTTCCTGGGGTGTCATAGTGGACTTGGTGACCCTCCACGAATTTGGGTTTCCCCCTTAACGAGTTTATGTTCCCCATAGACTATAATGGGGTTCGAAACCCATTCGAACACTCGAACAGTGAGCGGCTGTTCGAATCGAATTTCGAACCTCGAACATTTTAGTGTTCGCTCATCTCTAATAGATAGAGATAGACAATATATGCGTAGGTAGATAGATAGATAGATAGATAGAAATGAGACAGACAGACAGATAGATAGATAGATAGATAGATAGATAGATAGATAGATAGATAGATAGATAGATATGAGATAGATAGATAGATAGATAGATAGATAGATAGATAGGAGATAGATAGATATTAGATAGATAGATAGATAGATAGATAGATATGAGATAGATAGATAGATAGATAGATATGAGATAGATAGATAGATAGATAGATAGATAGATATGAGATAGATAGATAGATAGATAGATAGATAGATAGATAGATAGATATGAGATAGATAGATAGATAAATAGATAGATAGGAGATAGATAGATAGATAGATAGATAGATAGATATGAGATAGATAGATAGATAGATAGATAGATAGATAGATAGATAGATAGATAGATTGATAGATAGATAGATAGATAGATAGATAGATAGATAGATAGATAGATAGATAGATACTGTATATCCACCGCAGGCTGCACATTGCTGTTTGGATGTATAGATATCAGATTGCCCTCCTTAGAATATTCTGGGATTAATACCGCACTTAGTTCTCATCACGCGGCAGTGAATGCTCCGTCCTGCACATTATATACACAGGATACTTTGGCTGTACGTGTATCCTGGCAGTGTCTTGTCTCGTATAATGATATAACCATTACCCAACACCAATGACCACACTCCAGATAACGCTCTTTCTCCATCATAACTGGATAAGTCAGGTATACAGTTTTTGTGGTTTATTGCTCCTTATTTTTGCTTCAAAAACAGCGCCTCCAGAGACTACATTTGGTATTGTAGTTCAGCCCAATTTCAAGGGCTTTTCTAGGACTGTGATATTATGACCTGTCCTTAGGACACCTAGGTGAACGCTCCCTCATTGTCTCATCTCAGTCCAGTGACATCATTTTCTCATGCTGCGGCTCTGTCCTAGAATGGGACTAAGCTATTGCTCCAGGTATAGCCATGTACTGTACTGTCCTGAATGCTCCCTGAATGCCCAGGTCTTCCCTAGGGAGCCAGGTGTCAGACCACCACCAATCTGATAATCGCGACCAATCCTATGGATGGATCATCAGTATCATCATCCTGGAAAACCGCTTTAACTGAAAGGTGCTGAGCTGCAATACTAGATACAACCTGTGTACAGGGGAGGCGCTGTTTGCAAAAAATTCCGGCTAATATGCAGCTAATAAATCCCTCTGTGCCTATTTGCTCCTCTTTATGCCCCTTTATGGCACTCGCCCTGACCTTAGTTAGAGTGGCTAATAACTGGGGATTTCAGTCAATGACAAACCCAGCTCTGCTACATCTTGATTTCTCATACATATTGCCGAATAGAGATTTCGATCTATTCCACAACTTCATTCTCCAAAAGCAGTGCCGTGACTGTGCCATAATGTGACTGGTGATGTAGCTTCAATATCACACACAGCCTGTGGACAAAGGGGGCGCTGTTTCCCTTACTGTTTAATCTTATACTACCCCTTATACTGCTGTCAAACCGACCTCATATTCTGTCACCAGCCCAAGTCCAGAGCAATGGGATCAGTCTCCATGTCAGCCACAGCCATACAAGCCGCAGTCATGGGCCGGTTTCCCGATCTTGCTGCCAGTAGCGCGTCTGGCCGGCTCAGATTAGCTGATTGTCCTTATAGCCATCATCTTCTGCCAGAAATAAATGACATTACACCCGCTTAAAGCGAATGTGTCACCAGAAAATAACCTAATTTATTTAATTTTGAAGATTTTTTTTATAGAATTTTTGATAGTTTAAAAAAATATATACTTTTTGATATTAAAAAAATAAAATAAAATCTGCAATTTTCATTCTGGCCACTAAGCCTAATAACAAACGTACCAGTTCTGTAGTGGTTCTCATTTCAGCAGTCACTTTTACATCATAACATTGTATAAGGCACAAGCACATTATTATGATTCGGGGGAAAAGAGGGAGCGCTAGGTACGGATGGGGCAACATTGTATTCTTGCCAACCCTCCTGGAGGCTCCTAAAAAGTTGGGGGTCATGTCATACCCTAAAGTGCTCAGGAGCTTGAACAGTATATCGCCTTGCCCTCTTCATTTAAGGGGACAGACATGCTCAAAAAGGGTTGTGCCATGTCCCAAAGGGGGGGGAGTACTGACACCAAAAGAGATGTGGCCTTGCCCAGAAATTTTTTCCATTGACCGGTCTTCCGCAGTCTATGTCAAAATATTGCCTAATATTTTGCAGGGGGTCACAATGGGGGCACTATTACTGTGGGGGACACAAAGCATTATTATTATTTTTGGGGAGGCACAAAGTGGCCACCATTTCTTAAAGGGATCCTATCATTAAAACATCATTTTTTCTGCCTACCACGTCGGAATAGCCTTAAGAAAGGCTATTCTTCTCCTACCTTTAGATGTCTTCTCCGCGCCGCCATTCCGTAGGAATCCCAGTTTTCTCCAGTATGCAAATTAATTCTCTCACAGCACTGGGGGTGTCCCAAATGCTGTGAGTGAACTCTCCAGCACCGCCTCCATCTTCTTCAGGAACGGCGTCTTCTTCCGGCGCCGAGCCGACTGCGCGCATGCGCACAGGCCACAAGAAAATGGCCGCTTATTTACTGTTTAAGCGCCCATTTTTCTTGTGGCCGCGGGCATGCGCAGTCAGTTCTGCCTGAGGCCTAGAAGTTTGACCGCCGGTGCCGTGCTGTTTGAGGGCTGGGGACCGCCCCCAGTGCTGTGAGAGTACTCATTTGCATACTGACAAAAACCGGGATTTCTATGGAAGAAGACATCTAAATGTAGGAGAAGAATAGCCTTTCTTAAGGCTATTCCTACGTGATAGGCAGAAAAAATGATGTTTTAATGATAGGATCCCTTTAAGAAACCCCTTGTCAGGGGTTCATATTACCCATAGGCTTCCCTGGAGGGATTAATATTCTAAAAACAAACCGCCCCCTCTCGCAAAATTGGACTCTCTAGTTTTTCTGTAATGAAAACGGAGGGAACTCCATGGGTTAAGTGTCGTCACTCCGCAGTCCTCTAAACACCCCCTCCCCACTACCTGACCCCATTCAGTAATTCCATCTACTCTACATGAGTGTTCATTATAGTGTCGCCCAGAACCATCAGATTTTAATGAATTATCTCAGATTTGGCACCGGAGAAGGTGCGGAGGCTCCAAAGAAATGTTCCACTTTATTTATTCCCCTGGTATTGAGCTGACAGTAAGAGCATTGTGGGAAAAGGCCAAAGGAATAAATAGCGAGCCGCTCAGAGCGCGAGGCGCGGAGGAGGCTGCACCACCGGCTCGCCACACTACGGATTGTAATCGGCCCACTACTCACACGTCTGGACCCATGTTGATCTGTTTTATTGCGGCCGGTGACGGGTAAACTCACCCATTACACATTGCAAATGGCTCGGAAGTTGTGGAGAAAAATAATGGTTCTCATTATTGCGTCCATAAAGTGGCTTCTACCAACTGATATATTCACTGGCTCGCCGTGCAAGGTTAAAGGAGGCTCTGATGGATTTCATCCGCGTCGGGGTTGTTGTTGTGTACAGTTGGACGACGCTTCTGGGCCGACACGTGTTAGGAAACACGTCTTTTTAACCTTTTATTCACGTCCCTGAATTCTTTCAGTTGTTCAAAGACATTTTTTGGGTTTTCAAAAACAACTTTTGATGAAATGTATAATTAAAAAAAAATCGGCATTATTTAGGACCCATGGACTTCTGTCTCATAGGAGCACCCCTATAGGTCAGAAGGGCTATGGACATTCATCTGTAGTAGAGGAAATGAATATTGAATGAATTCTCCTGGGTAGAAATAGACAACATTTCTCTAGCACCACCTTTTGGAAGGTAGCTCCCTATAGATCAATGCCGGGTTTTCTAGAAAATTAGTAACTTGATCTGGGATTAAAGCCAAACCAGAATATCTCCTCCAAAGGAAGAAAGGTCCACCCATGGAGAACTGTTTTAGGTTTTTGCCCTTCATCAGTACAAAACAGGTTCTGGTTCACTATAGATATAAGTCAGAAGGAGTACTTTCTCTAAGGAGCCATCTAGTGGTGTGTAGAGTTTTACAGATCATACATGGCCTACTAAGAATTCTGGGAAAGGAATATGTAAATAAGTGCTTCATAGAGGAAAAAGGAAAACTTGCTCTAGCACCACCTTTTGGAAGGTAGCTCCCTATAGATCAATGCCGGGTTTTCTAGAAAATTAGTAACTTGATCTGGGATTAAAGCCAAACCAGAATATCTCCTCCAAAGGAAGAAAGGTCAACCCATGGAGAACTGTTTTAGGTTATTGCCCTTCATCAGTACAAAACAGGTTCTGGTTCACTATAGACATAATTCAGAAGGAGTATTTTCTCTAAGGAGCCATCTAGTGGTGTGTAGAGTTTTACAGATCATACATGGCCTACTAAGAATTCTGGGAAAGGAATATGTAAATAAGTGCTTCATAGAGGAAAAAGGAAAACTTGCTCTAGCGCCACCTTTTGGAAGGTAGCTCCCTATAGATCAATGCTGGGTTTTCTAGAAAATTAGTAACTTGATCTGGGATTAAAGCCAAACCAGAATATCTCCTTCAAAGGAAGAAAGGTCAACCCATGGAGAACTGTTTTAGGTTTTTGCCCTTCATCAGTACAAAACAGGTTCTGGTTCACTATAGATATAAGTCAGAAGGAGCACTTTCTCTAAGGAGCCATCTAGTGGTGTGTAGAGTTTTACAGATCATACATGGCCTACTAAGAATTCTGGGAAAGGAATATGTAAATAAGTGCTTCATAGAGGAAAAAGGAAAACTTGCTCTAGCGCCACCTTTTGGAAGGTAGCTCCCTATAGATCAATGCCAAGTTTTCTAGAAAATTTGTAACTTGATCTGGGATTAAAGCCAAACCAGAATATCTCCTTCAAAGGAAGAAAGGTCAACCCATGGAGAACTGTTTTAGGTTATTGCCCTTCATCAGTATAAAACAGGTTCTGGTTGACTATGTCACAGGTCATAGACGTTGTTGGGTCGGAAGGAGTCCTATTTAAGGCCCCAACATGGCAATATTCTTGCTTTGGGAGGCATTTTGGACCTGACAGACTCCCTTTAAAGTAGACACAGAGACTGCAGTCTGGGAACCTGGAGGATCTGCAGTGGGACGTGCCCTTAGATAGATCCATTGTACTTGTCTTCCTTCAAACTGGGCTTAGTCTATAATCTAATGAATATCTCTTCATGTACAGTATACTATTTCCTCTATTACTGTGACTACCTGTAGGAGGCGCAATAGTCTTCTCTTGAAAGCAGTGGGGCGTACTTATGTATCATGTTTGTACAAGGCTACATCGCTTTGTGTCGTGCGGTTGTACAACCTGTTTGATCTCGGCAGGTTAACACAACATGTGCATTATTGTCCACTTCCTATCGCACTGGAGAACAATCCGAGCCCTCGACCGCCGGAGCGATTGCCTATCAGGGCATTGAAAAGTGCTTTTAAATATGGAAAAGATAATAAGCGTTGTTATTTAATGCGTTTCTTGTCTCGTCCTGTGTGCATGTGACTTCACGCCGGTGATAAGCTTCAGGCTCTGGAGTCACTTGTCTGGTGCATTATGAAGGCAGAGATTAGCAATTAAAGGGGAAAGATACCGCGTATTATGTCCGACGAAGAACGTGCCATGTTTGATATCCATTGTAAGCCCAGAAAGGACTCTCCCTGGCATTCACCCAGAAGAAAGGCGTGACTGCAAATATTTGGTACATGTTCTGCCATTGTCTACAGTGAGATTGTAGAACGCTAAAAAAGCACACGTCGTTCATAGAAAGTCCAGAGATGTATCTCCACTTCCCATCTCTACAGGATAGGTGATAAGAGTCTCAATGGTGGAGGTGACAGATCCCCGAACCTTGTGAGATTTGTTGCATGACTGTTTGCAAGGTTGGCCCACAAGTTTAGTTTCAGACCGAACTTCTTCAGTCAAAAAGTGTTTTCATAAATGGTGGCCCAGAGAAGGTGTGGTAAAATAATATACTAATCTTCCATCACCTCTCTGGGGCTTCCTCGCAACGTCCAGAGAACGTTCTCCAACATCTTCAGGGCTCTTTAGGCCTTTTCTAACCTCTTCCGTCACCTCTATTGGGCTCTTTTTTTGGATTAAGGTGAGGGTTCTCCTCTTGGACCTCCTGTGACCTCCTGGGAGACTGTTGGGACTTATGACTGGGCATCAATAACATGTCTCAACAGTTTCTCCAGACCATCAAAGGGCTGGAGAAATTGTTGAGGCCTGTTATTGACCCCCTCCAAAAAAGAGCCCAAGAGAAGTGACGGAAGGTGAGTATCAGTGATTTTTTATTTTACCGCACCTCCTCTGGGCCTCTGTTTATTATATTCCAGGGTCTGAAGAGACTCTGGACTATAATAGTCCAAAAATTTTGAGATTTTATTTTTTTTTACATTTTTTAAATTTGCTTATTTTTACTGGAGGTCCAACCACTGGAACCCATGTCAGATTGAGGTTCCTTAGGCCCACCAGATATAATGAATCTGGGGGCTAACTTTTTGCAGGTGGTATTATTGTGTTCGAGATTGGGCCCACCAGTAGATAATCCAACACTGACTGGGTTCCCCACCATTGGCAAGAATGGGAGACCCACCCATGGAGGAAAGAATGGAATGGAAGTGGTGTCATGGTGCTCATGGAGAGTAGGTCTATCTCCACCAAACCTCCCACAACACTTAAGGTTGTGCAGTGCTGATGGTGGTGGTTGTAGTTATTTCACCGGGGCACACCATGCAATGATGTCTTCTTGCCGATGGTGGTTGGGGTGCCGATATTGGTGTATTGTCTAGTCTAACTTTAAACCTCCTACAAGTTGGCACCAGAAAAACAGATTATAGCTGATTAGGGTTGAGCAATCGGGATTCGAAAAGATCAGATACCGATCGGCGATCGAGCAAATTTCATGATTGCGATCGGCATCGGCTGGAAAATGCTCGGAAATCGGATTTTGAAACGTCAAGATCAGCTCAACCCTAAAAGTGAGTTTTCCCATAGAGAAGCATTGACTAGGGTTGAGCGATCGGGATCTGGAAAGATCAGATGCCGATCGGTGATCGAGTAAATTTCACGATGGCGATTGGGATCGCCTGGAAAATGATTGGAATTCGGATTTTAAAATCGATCCTGAAATCTCAAGATCGGCTCAACCCTATAGCTGATCGATGGGGTCCCAACAGTGGAACACTCTACAATCATCTTATTGTTCAGAGACCCCTTAAACAAAAAGCAATTTCCCAAAGTGGACATCCGATCTACTGCGGTGGAGTCAGAGGTTGTTTGGTCTTGCTTGGGACTTCTAATTCAAAAACCTAAACAGAGCCATAGGAAGCCGAAGCCTGATACTGAGTCATTCATCCCAGCCTTCTATTATATGTTATCACAACCGTTTCCTAATTTCCATCTTAATGGGAAGTTGAATAAATAATTGATATAAGTTAGTGCCAAGTGCAGAGGAGCCGGAGCCAAAGTCAACAATGAACGGCCGTGCCATTAAAATAATACTACTTAATGCTGGACTAGAGGACAGATACGGCTTCCTCCTGACACCTGATATAGTAATAAAGCCAGTCCGATGTTGTCAGTGATCCTGTGTCTCTAGTAATGACTTTTAGGGGAAGTTCACTTACGACCTGCCGTGTGAAATCCGCCTTGGAAATCTTCCTGCTGGTGGCAAAAATATTTCCTACTCTCACTCACTTCATTTTTGTCATTGGCAAATTTTTTTCAACTAGCAGAGAATGAAACGTCCGCCTCCCGAATCACACCTTTTTGTGATGGATCTCACAGCGTGGACCTATTCTTGTAGATGATCTCTGGTCACTACATACTGTAGTCTCATTCTGTCCCCCCTTCACTCTGGTCTTAGTCTACACCGCTGTTCCTAAAGGACATCAAAATGATGACAAACTTGGTCTTCTGTGTCAAATGCCTCTATACTCATAATCTTGTCCATCCTGTGGGCCGAAACAACGAGGCTGAGACTCGTGCTGCGGGTTCTGCAGCTGAATCAGCCATGGAATCCATGTGGAAGACAAACAGTATGCTTATTTTACCTTCCATTGAGTCTAAAGGGAGGAAAAATCAGGATGGAAATTGGAGCTTAGACATCATAGCATCCTACAGGACCATTGAAGTCCAGTCACAGGCCTCAGGGGCCCTTAACATCATTCAGTAGGCCGAAAGAGATCATCTTAGGAGAGGTGAGTATCACTGTTATCCTCTGCTTATTATACTTATTACTCACCTCCCCTCATCCTCTGCTTGTTAAACTTATTGCTCACCTCCCCTGGTCCTCTGCTTATTGTACTTCTTACTCACCTCCCCTGGCCCTCTGCTTATTATACTTATTACTCACCTCCCCTGCTCCTCTGCTTATTATTCTTATTACTCACCTCCCCTGGTCCTCTGCTTATTATACTTATTACTCACCTCACCTGGTCCTTTGCTTATTATACTTATTACTCACCTCCCCTGGTCCTCTGCTTGTTATATTTATTACTCACCTCCCCTGATCCTCTGCTTATTATACTTATTACTTACCTCCGCTGGTCCTCTGCTTATTATACTTATGACTCACCTCCCCTGGTCCTCTGCTTGTTATACTTATTACTCACCTCACCTTGTCATCTGCTTGTTATACTTATTACTCACCTCCCTTCAACCTCTGCTTGCTATACCTATTACTCACCTACCGTGGTCCTCCACTTATTATGCACCTCCCACGGTCAACTGTTTATTACACTTATTACACACTGGTCAGAAGCACCAGGGATCAGACAAAGGATAGTTGGGCACAGAAAGGTGGTCAGAACGGGTGGCGAAAGTGTGGAGGTCAAGGTTAGACAGTCAGCCAAGGGTCAAATTTAAGGTCAGGTCAGCGGGTCTAGCATGCTAGGAACCTTATTACTCAGGCACCAAATAGAGGGCCGAGCACACATTTATAGGGCAAGGCCAGCAGGCATTTGCTGGGGACAGAATTCAGAAACAAAGTGAGCTATCACCTGTACCTTATAGGCACCACTGATAATAGCAGAGGAGGATGCCAATGGAGCCGGGTGAGAGGTGAGTCGATGAGTACTGCTGCTAGGAGGAAACAGACCCTTAGAAAACCATTGTGAGCCGAGCTCATCTAAGTAACCATTCCTCGATCAACATGGGAATAGTTCCCCTCCGACCTTTGGGACAGAGTCAAAAGATAAAATCAGGACAATGTAAAATAATATAATAAAAATATAAAAAAATCTAACCAAAAACACCCACAAGGCCGCGAAAGTTGATGTATTGTATTCAAATAAGCCCCAAGTGAAAAATCTTCGTTTTCCAGGTACCCAATTACTATAATGTGGTTCAGAGCACCTCGATAGGTGTCTCCGTCTCACGCCAGGAGTAACATTTGTAATCCTTTAAATGCACTTAAGAAATTGATGTTACAGCCCCACAATCTGTTCGGGGCCTTGCTTCCTGGCTGATTGTAAAATATCCCACCCTTAATTGGATCATCAGAATGTGATCCTCGTTCAGGTTCTCGGATTATATAAGACTGTCTTTGCTCGGACGCGTTGAGCCAACGTCTTCCTTCTCGGGATATTTTGACCCTTAATGTAGATAAGTGGTATTTTTCATCAATCTTAGCTCGCATTAGGAACAAAAAAAGGGGGGAAGCGTCGCTTCAATGTGGGGCGTTCAACGTAATTCAACATCTTTTAATTTAATACCTTGGAAAAGTTACTTTGTCCACGACCCGGCCAACACTTCTACTGATGGAGAGCTTTGATGGTGTCGTCTACCTCGCTAATATCCTGTGTCCGTTGCATGGAATATTTCCAGAAACCGCAACGTCTTTCTATGTCTTTATTACAAAGTATCCCCGGGACCTTCTAAGACGTTTCACTGTCTAGGCGGTTATGTGTTTAACCGTTCGTTCTCAAAGTGCAGCCAACCCGCACAACTCCCTGGCTCCTCGTATCGAATCCCTTGTGTGCGCGTTAAGTGGAATGGTTGTTTGATGCGATGGTCTTCTAAGGAAGCTACCTCCATCTCAGACCTCACTGCTGGATCCCTTTAATATCAAACAGGGGCTAGCAACGTGCTACAAAGACGCCATGTGGCGCCATTTCATTGTGACATATGGATTCTAAGATATAGACTCTTACTTTTAACTTTTTTTATGTCCAACAAATGATTAGAACTTGTATGCAAAACACGTAATGAGAAGAGAGAAGAAATAAGGAAGGATTCTGCAAGGAAGTAGCTGAACGGAATGGAAATGCACACATGTAGGAACACAGACGATGTATTGTAAATATGTGGTGGCGGTAGTATGAGAAGTGGGAGGGCCGGTGAGCCGCGAATACTGTGATGAGAGTACAGTGTCTTGTAAGGAGGTATTCTGGTTGCAAAAAGCTAACCCCCTAGAAACAGCATAGAGGGAAATTTTCTGATTGATCTCCTGCCCATCACAAAAACAAGGTGTTTGGCTGGTGGGTGAACAGTCACGACCCCACAATTCATTTCAATAGGACCAAAAATAGTCAAATAACTAAGGACTATGGCAGATTATGGCAGGCTATGGACTATGATGGACTATGTCTGACAAATGGACTATGGTGGACTATGAACTATCACGGACATGTAAGACTATGGACTATGCGGACTATGGCGGATAATGCACTACGGTGGCCTATGAAAGACTATGGACTATGGCAAACTATGGACTACGGAGGACTAAGGCAGACTATGAACTATGGCAGATTAGGGACTATGGTAGACTATGGAATATGGAGGACTAGGTCAAACTATGGACTTGGTGGACTATGGAAAACTATGGAATTCGGTGGACTATGTCCATAGTAGACTATGGACTTGGTGGACTATGGAAAACTATGGAAAACGGTGGACTATGTCCATAGTAGACTATGGACTTCGGTGGACTATGGAAGACAACGGAATATGGTGGACTATGTCCATAGTAGACTATGGACTTCGGTGGACTGTGGAAGAAAATGGAATACGATGGACTATGGTAGACTATGGACTACAGAGGACTGTGTCAGACTATAGGCAGACAAAATTTACTGGAAAAATCAAATACATTCCTAATAACATTGTGTATGTTTATTTCATTTAAAATGGAAAACTCTCTTCATACCCGAGATTGTAGATTGTCGATGATCCCAGATATTGTCCCTCCACCAAACCCTCTTGCCCCACACAACCAGAGTAATATATATTTTTTCATATTTTACATTTTTTTGCTTACTTTTTTTCTCACCCTTGCACTCTAAATTGGTGTCATGCTCAAAATTGGTGTCGCTTGCTGCACACGTCCTTGCCGACTCCTTATCCCTCCCCCACAGAGCGCTTCTTTTTGATCTCTAACCTGTAATTAGATGGGCCGTACGTTGCGGTCTCAGAAAGCTCTACGTATGTGGTGTAATTTACTTCCCTTCCGTTATTCCGTGCATTTGCCTGTATTATCCCCAGTTTGGTTGCTGGGAGTGCGCACCATTGTTATGACATGTTAAGTCCATGTCCATCCGTAAAAACCGAGCTGATACATTGTAACATCAACCTAACAATGTACGACTGAAGACGTCTTACAGACTTATGGCAGGTGCTTACATAACTGTGGTTCACCACTAATTCCCAGTAGGGAGAAGGTTCTTACAGTATGGACGCCCGGGGTTACCCGCGTCACACTGGTGAAGATCTTCTGCTATTATACAAATTAAGCTCAATAATTGTATAATGAAAATTTCAAAAACTTTCTATTTTTTTTTTTACATTTCAATTCCTTAGAATTTCAAGATCTCAGTTGTTGCCGTTCACTGACAACAAATAGACATCTTAACCCCTTAACCACTACACGACCTGGATTTTTAACCTAAGGGTCTATTCACGCAGAGTATTTTGGTGCAGATTCTGGTGCTGAATCCGCGTCAGAATCCGCGTGGAAAAAAAAAACCTCCCATTGACTTCAGTGGGTTCCTTTTTCAATGGGTTCCAAATTCAGTGTTAGAATCTGTGCCAGAAAATTCTGTGTAAATGGACCCTAAGTGCACATGGTGGGCACCAGGTTTACAGTCTTGACATCTGGCATACTATTATGGCGGATGTCAATAAGGAGCTAACCAAATAAGAACAAAAACATCCCATTTGGAGTCATCCAGGGTTAAAGTTAGAACTAAATCTGGTGTTAAAATCAATTTTTTAGGAGGTTTTGTTGCATTTGTTTGCACCAAAGTCATAATTGGCCCCGCAAAAAAAAAAAAAAAACCAACAAGAAATTCCTTGTTTTTGCTGAAAAAAAAACACATCCAAAAACTGTCTCAAAAAGATTTTACATTTTTTTAAAAAATTGCATTTGACCATAGACTATAATAGTAATCCACGTGAATAGGAGGTAGGATCTCCTAAGGGGGTCTTGATGATGATTATTTTTGTATAATTTTCTCTCTAAAATTTCGGCAAACAAAAACACAGAAGACATCTTTTTCTTCTGCTTTTTTTTTAATTTTAATTTCACTTGGAACCAGAATGAATGTGGGAAGGAAAATCTCAATCAGCGAATCTGAATCATTAATTTGAAATAAGGTGGTGCTCAAATAGGGGTCAGGAAAAGTTAATGGGTCAGAGAGAGGACTGCCAAAACCATCCATCATACCAGATGAGGCTGGCACGGCAATGATGAAATATAAAAAAGTTCTAATGTCTAGAATACATTCATGCATGCGCTCGGGAACTTTTCAAATAAATCAGGAGCGATAGACAGGCCAGGATATTTTTCACTCTTCCGTCCCTCCTCCGAGACTGGGATGTGCAAATGTTACTTTGGGTAATAGACACAATTCACCATATGAAAAGATTGGCCGGATAATTTTTTTTTTCTTCTTTACAAAGACGGATGTGTCGAGATCAGATACTGATTTATTGATTTCTTTTTTCATTTGATTGGGGTTTCAATTTTCAATATATCATAATTTCTTGGGGTCACAAACGTCATTGACGGAGCGTTCTGTGGATCAATAGGGAAAGTCAAAGAAGATGTAGCTTTGTTCTTCTATACCATGACTGGCCGCCATTCAATAATTTTCAAGTACCATTCTGTTAAGCTAGGATCACACAAAACAAATTTTTGGTGCCGTTTTTTGAGCAAGTGGGTCCATCAAGGGAAGATAATAAAATCTATTCCAAAAAGATACATTAAAAAAATTGAATGTGTGATTCTGTACATGATAGGAGGGTAACCACACCGAGAGGGGTAACGGGTAAGAATAATCGTAGGGTAAGTTCACACGGATGTTTTTGGGTCAGGGTTTTGAGGCCGTAGACCAAAAAGACGGCTCCTGTTGAAATCAATGAGAGCCGCTCAGGCCAAGTCGTCTCGCCCATTCATTGGGCCTAATCTGGAGCACGTGGCTGGATGCCGATGCAGTGCACTGGCTTTCAGTCGCAACTAGAGATGAACGAACACTGTTCGGATCAGCCGATCCGAACAGCACACTCCCATAGAAATGAATGGAAGCACCTGTGACGCTGACTTTGACGGCGGCCAGTCGGCGTCACAGGTGCTTCCATTCATTTCTATGGGAGTGTGCTGTTCGGATCGGCTGATCCGAACAGTGTTCGCTCATCTCTAGTCGCAACGAACCGCCTCAGGTTCCGATCCAGAAAACTACGTGTGAGCTTACTCTTAAGATCCCAACTGATTACCGGCTAGGATTGTACCAAATTTTACCCAAATTTTTAAAAATTAAAACTATGGCGATTCATACCCACAAACCATTATACTCTGAGGCCTCTTCTGGGGTCTTATGTCATGATGTTGTGGACCACTGAAGCCTGATATTTGGTCCCAGCCTTCACATGGCGTGCCCCAATATCATGGTACTTGCGTTAAAGGGTCATGAGATTAGTGACGTTGTGACGTTAATAAGGAGGCCAGAAGAGGCTGAACCAGGACAATGAGGGAGCACCAAATGTTGTGAAGATGCCAAGAGAGACCCCAGAACAAGTTTGGCCCAGAACAAACTTTTAGACCGACCCTCCTGAACCCGAAACTAAATAAATCTTCCAAGGTGCCATCTCTAGTCATGACCAGAGTATTTGCTATACATATAGGTTTACTATTGACAATTTTCCTCTTAATACCTAATCTATGATTCAGCTTGGAAAGTTTTTATATTGTATCTCCAAGGGTAGACATTCTGTATTGTATGTTATCCTATGTGTGTGAACACTCAGTTATAAGGGGTTTCATTTCTAGGTTCTCTGCGTGTCCCGTAGAATAAAGAATCGCTATCTCAATTTAATGCAATTGGAAATGAAAGGAAAGCGAGATAACAATTGCCGTTCTTTGTAAGCCTATCTGTGTTCTTGAGTGTCGCCTTTTTTCCTCTCCCAATTACAGAATTATTATCAATTAGCCATTTAATATTTAACAGACTGGCAAACTTCACAGAGAAGTGGAGCAGGTAGGGAGCCCATTGTTCCCCGGCTGATTGAAGTAATCTACTGTTTATAGAATACACTTATTGACAACCGTCACAGTTGTTTTAACTCTCGAAGACTTTACGTTTCCTCGTGTTTGCCGATCTGCACTCTGTAAGCAAAACAAATTGTGACACAAGGAGCCGCGAGGAATAAGAGGCTTGCCCAAGGTCACATCAAGTTTGTTACAGACTCAAAGTAAAAAGTAAACTCCTCGATCTTGGGCAAAAACACAACGGCAAATTGTTCAATCCATATGGTTTTCCACAGCAACAAAAAAATAAATTTGAAAATTTCAAAAAGAATCATATTTTCAAATTTGAATTTTGAAATGTTCAAATTTCAGTTATTTTGATTGATCTTCTATTAACTAAAACTAAGCCACCAAAGCATCCTCGATGGAAATATAACTAATTTCCCAACATTTGGTATGCCATGAGTCGTCTCCATCGATCTGTACTATTTTGGCACTTCTGGTGCAATGAGATATTATTTTTGAACATTTTTTAATGACTCCAATGTATCTAACTGAAAAAAATTAGCAATTTTGTAAACAGTCTAAAAAAGTCAACTGTGTTGTGTCCTATGTAGACCTATGTGTCTCCATTTTTACAAACTAAAGCCCTATAAATTGTGATATTATGGTTACTTCAGAGGCTAGATAAAATTAAAAAAACAAACAAATAAGTTCTGGATACCTCCTGGTGCTGGGTATTTTTTTGGTCAAGGTACCAAGCAAGTCAAAGCACTACTATCAGGACACGTAGCCATACAAAGCATTGGGAAAGTGGAACTAAAACCAAGTAAAAAAAGTGTTAGACAAATTGGCCTACGTACGGTGCCTTTACTGAATTTTGTTTCTTAAGGTTCTTCACGGGGTAACATTGGTCATACGACCAGGCCAAAGTACATACATTTATAGTAGCAATTTTTTGGGCTGAAGCTTGACTACACTTAAAGGTTGGTCAAGTGTTGGCATTGTCAGATTGGCCCAATAGAGTATTAGAGTATCCTTTGTTGGGCCCAGGCTACAACGCAATATTGGCCTAGCAAAAGACACCCAAATTTGAAGGGTACTATGGTTTGTTTCCTTGTTGGTATCCCTTGGATGGGCCCAGGCTTCAACACAATACTGGTCTGGCAAAAGACACCCAAATTTGAAGGGTACTATGGTCTGTTTCCTTTATGGTATCCTTTGGTGGGTCCAGGCTACATCGCAATATTGGTCTGGCCATAGACACCTTGTTGGTATCCTTTGGTGGGCCCAGGCTACAACGCAATATTGGCCTGGTAAAAGACACCCAAATTTGAAGGGTACTATGGTTTGTTTCCTCGTTGGTATCCTTTGGTAGGCCCAGGCTACAACGCAATATTGGCCTGGCAAAAGACACCCAAATTTGAAGGGTACTATGGTTTGTTTCCTTGTTGGTATCCCTTGGATGGGCCCAGGCTTCAACACAATACTGGTCTGGCAAAAGACACCCAAATTTGAAGGGTACTATGGTCTGTTTCCTTGTTAGGAGGTGGGTCGTAGAATCACCAAGTCCAACATTGAGCATTTTAGGGTCTATTCACACGGAGTTTCCATGTGCTGATTCTGATATGGAATTCCGCATCAAAATCCACCCATGGAAACTCCGTGTGAATAGACCCTTACTATGGTTTTCTCTAAT